>NW_026627689.1:0-1928 GCF_030028575.1 Malurus melanocephalus
GAATGAAATGAGATTCATTCCTTCTCTTCACCTAACCAGTGTCAAGGAACTGGTGTTGGACTTACTGTGCTGTCCAAAATTCATCTTCTGGTAATGGGGTGAACTCTGAGCTGATGTTATTGTGACTGGAAATTGTCTCTGAGAGGGGAATTCTTTATTCCCTTAACCAGAATATCAGTCCTCGTCCCTGTGGAATAGTATTTTTGTCCAACTTGCTGACAAAGGAGTTAAAATTACTTGTATCCACCCACCTTTTGAGTAAGGTAAACTGCTGCTGCAGGAATTTGTGGGGATTGTGAGCAGGATGGGATGGAGTGGGAGCTTGGCTTAGCAGATGTCTCTTGCTCAGACTGGAGGATACACAAGCACAAGGGAGATGAGAGGTGCCCTGGTGAAGAAAGGCCATGTAGGACAAAGTGATTTGGTGACTGTGAGGAAATACTCTGCAGGTGAGAGCTGAGATTTGATGGGTTTAAATTGTTTGAAGGGTTAGGGCTGACATTTCTGACAGCTGAGCTCTCAGCACATCCCTCTGCATCCTCCTCTGCTCTGGAGGAAAGGTTTGAATGGGGAAAAGGATGGGTTTGCAGTTCCCTACATTGAAACATTTGCACACCCTCATGATTTTCTGGTTACTCATCTCCTGGAGAATTTGGCAGTGAGGCAGAGACCAAGCCTGCAATGCTGACTGCAGATGGTTCCTCTGTACAACAAAATCCGGTGAAAAGAGGTTGGTGTTTTGTACAATCGTTTAGGCTGCCCAGAAAACCACCCAAACTGACTGGTTAAATTTGGTTCAGATTACCCCAGGACATCAGCCAGGCAGTGAAGATCCCTTCAGCACTCAGCACTTCCCTGGAAATGCCAAAACGTTGGTGACACCAGGAAGAATGGAGAGTGTTCAGAAATGGGACATTTCACTGTGGAACGGGTAAGATGCAAAGATTGAGCAGTCTCCACTTTCTGAGACAGAAATGATTAGCAAAAGCTGTCCCTGAAAGAGGAAGAATTCCCAAACACGCTGCAAGGGCTCTGGGAGGGAAAGGAAAGGCATCTTCAGCAGCTGGTGGGACAGGGAGCACGTAGGAATAGTTCCAGGCAGAGCAGCACGGGCAGTGGGGACTGACTGTGCTCTGCAGACTGAACCTGGGCTCTGAAAAAGGTTCCTGGGCTGAAGTCTGTGATGATCAGCACAAAATGTTGTCACAAGTGAGGGAAAAAAAGGACACAAACCCTGAAAAGGGTAGAAATTAAATTACTCTGGAAACAGAGTCAGCAATCACTATGGAGCTTTGTTTTTGCCAAACACACATGAAATAAACCAAACATCCAAATAAACAAACAAACAAACATGCAGATTTGTTTGGCAAGTATAATATTAGACTATCTGAACTGAATCAATGCCAGGTTTTGTCAGCTGAGGATCTGGCAGTGACACCAACAGTGATTTGTTACATCAGTACTTGTGTGCAATGGGAAACCTAAACCCTGGAGAAGAGTTTTGTGAACTTCTGCCTTCTGCACTGTGGTTCTGTTATCATCCCTTGCCAGCATTAGATCAAAGGCCATGATTTTATTTATTTTTTATTTCTATGAAGCAATATTCATTTAATTCATGCTGCTCAGATGCTTAACCTGAACTAAAGTTATGGCTTTACACAGATGATAAATATGACCTGAGACTGAGAAAATTATGAATCATTATAATTAAAATTATAATGTCTTCTGTCAAAACCACCAGGTACAATGCAGCTGAAAGCTAGGACCTACCTGTACATTTTGGATTTTGTTTACTCTCACAGCAATAAACACTTGTAAGGGTAAAACTTCCATTGCTATGGATTAGGAGTGACTCTCTGTGGTTTAGACAAGGAGCTTGAATTTTCTCCAAATTTCTCCTGTCTCTGATCTGGAGAGGGAAGGAAATT
>NW_026627689.1:2183-4230 GCF_030028575.1 Malurus melanocephalus
GATCCTCAGGCCCTTACAGCTGAAGAGAAATTAAACCACTGGAGTAGATGAAAATGCATTTGGCTGAGGGGTCATTTCCCTTCTCCAGTGGAACTGAACTACTCGGATGCCTTTGCCAAGAGAAACACAGCTTTAGGCTGAATGCACAGCAGCTCAAGTTCATTATTTCGTGTGTGGTTTTCCAAGCCAGTTTTCCAGTTACGATACTTTGGTGGATATTTTCATTCTCTGGCTCCTTTGCCCCAACTTTCCAGTACAAAGCTTGAGATTCAAGGCTTGCACTGTGATAACAGCAGGTTTTTCATCTGAAGACGTGACACACACTAATCAAAAGCATCCACAAGTTCAAGAGTGTTTGGGGTAGGGATTTTTCCACATCTCTCAGTCCTTCCAAAGCACAGATCAACATTATTGACCTCTGACTCTGCTGAATGCAATCACATTGCATTCAATGATAAATGTGATAAATGGTGTGGGCAAACTTAGCAATAAATACAAATTGTTGTTTTCCTTCTCTGTTTCTTCCCCATGTATACAAAGTGGGGAAAATCCCCAGTGCCTTTCTGCCCCATGTTGAAATCCTCCTGGCAGTGATGTTCAGCTCTTTTGTGGCTCAGAAAGTCCTTTCTGGCCTGTGAAGCTGATCCAGTAACCTGGGATCTGTGTTGTGAATATTCTGGCAGTGATGCTCTCCTTCAGAGGGATCGTGTTTGGTTTTATAACTCTGATTGCTCTCCCAACGTTGAATTTCCTTTGCTCATTAAATTCATCTCAGTTCTTTGTTCAACTGAGTGGAACTTTAGCCCAGTGCAGAGCAAGCATTCCATCACCTGTAAGAATGCTAGAAGACACAAATAATGAGGAAATGGACATTTGAAATGCAAAAACATTGCAAATGTGAGCAGTGATGCTCGCCTACAAAAGGTAACACCACTTTTGGAAAACCCTCTAGTGGATTTGATCTTGCACTGTGTATTTTATCTTTGTGACATGTAGCTACAGTGCACAAGGAGTCTTCATTCTTTCCTTAATACTGCCCTGGTTGCAGTGGAGAAGATATCTTTAATTAAAGGGGAAGCATCTTGCTGATTTTTATTTCTTAGGGTACACTTACTCACCGAAACTTCCCCTGTTTTATCTAAGAACTTTAAGTGAAAAGTGTGAAATGAATGATCATGCAGAGTAATTTCTGTGCTCAGCTGAGCCATCACAACCCAGCTGTGCCATCAGCCTTTCCTCCTTCCCAGAGACTGTGACAGAACCGAGCCATTCACTGGATTTTGGGACAATTCAAACACCTACACGAGCAATTACAACAAAAAAAAAAGGCATTTTTGCAGCTGATTTCGTATGAATCTGTTGGCTGCTGGGCTGGCAATGTTTGATTTCTGCTCCAACTTGTCTAATTACTTGGTTCAGATCCTCTGAAGTGAAGAATGGGAGGGATCAGACTGAAAGATCAGGATGCACTGAAGTTTTGAATTCCTCCACATAACTTCTACAGTGAAGCAGCTGAATAAAACAGAAACTCCATTTTTAAACCTCTATTGATAAGTTAAATAATCATGCCTAATATTATCTGATTTATTACTTTAATCAATAATTCCACAAATTAAAGATTTCCTGTTGCAGAACTTAACCACGTCAAGAACAAAATAAAAAGCAAACATGGGAAGGAACATCTGTTTTTCACATCCATTTTCCTGATATCCCTGAATGTGTCCTCTACAATCATTAAAAATGTAGGACAGGTGCAAAAATAAATTCTGACTTTCCAAATGGAAGTGCTGTGCTCCAGCAAGAAAGGAAAGGTGTGTAATAATATATCCCTTCCTCAGCTAAGGAAGGTTATCAGTTTGCTAATCAATCAAAAAGTCTGTTGTCAGATGAATTGGCAGTGCCAATACAGGTAATTCATCAATACCAGCCTTAAACAGGCATTATTTTTACACAAAAAAGGGGAAGAAAGCTCCAGAATCTCTCTGCGTTGAGATCCTTTCCTATAGAAGTGCCAAAGCTGTTAATGAATTATGTATATTAATTGCCT
>NW_026627690.1:0-406 GCF_030028575.1 Malurus melanocephalus
CTGGAGTGGTTTGGGTTGGAAGGAACCTGAAAGCTCAGCCCATTCCACAGAGATATTTTATGGAATTCTGGAGGGTTTGGGTTGGAAAGGACCTGAAAGCTCAGCCCATTCCACAGAGAGATTTTATGGAATTCTGGAGTGGTTTGGGTTGGAAGGGATCTGAAAGCTCAGCCCATTCCACAGAGATATTTTATGGAATTCTGGATTGGTTTGGGTTGGAAGGAACCTGAAAGCTCAGCCCATTCCACAGAGATATTTTCCAGGCTGCTCCAAGCCCCATCCAACCTGGCCTTGGACACAAGTTTTCCATCTTATTATTTCACTGCTTCGGAACAAAAACCATCATGGAATACTTTAAAATCCTTCTAAAATTTCAACACATGGCAAAATCAGCAGGAATAAATCC
>NW_026627690.1:4809-5912 GCF_030028575.1 Malurus melanocephalus
CTTCCACCATCCCAGGGTGCTCCAAGTCCCATCCAACCCAGCCTTGGGCACTGCCAGGAATTCAGGGGCAGCTGCTCTGGGAAATCTGTGCCAGGGCTCACTGCCATCCCAGGAAACAATTCCTTCCCCAATCCCTGATCTAAACCTGCCTTCCTTCATCTTAAAGCCATTCCCTCTTGTCCCATAATGAAATAATTTCCTTGAAGAACTTCAGGATGTGCTACAGGTTTGTGGGAAGACCTTGGTGTTTGGGAATTCAGAATCCTAGGATGGTTTGGGTTGCTTGCAGATCTCCCAATCCACTGCCATTCCATGGGCAGGGACACCTTCCAATGTCCCAGGCTGCTCCAAGTCCCATCCAACCCAGCCTTGGGCACTGCCAGGGATTCAGGGGCAGCTTCTCTGGGAATCTGTGCCAGGGCTCACTGCCATCCCAGGAAACAATTCCTTCCCCAATCCTTGATCTAACCCTGCCGTCTTTCATCTTAAAGCCATTCCCTCTTGTCCCATAATAAAATAATTCCCTTGAAGAACTTCAAGGTGTGCTACAGGTTTGTTGGAAGATGGTGGATTTTGGGATTACAGAATCCCAGGATGGTTTGGGTTGGAAGGGACCTTGCAGATCTCCCAATCCACTGCTGGGACATTTCATGGGCAGGGACACCTTCCAATGTCCCAGAGTGCTCCAAGTCCCATCCAACCCAGCCTTGGGCACTGCCAGGGATCCAGGGGCAGCTCCTCTGGAAAATCTGTGCCAGGGCCTCACTGCCTTCCCAGGAACCAATTCCTTCCCCAACCCTTAATCTAACCCTGCCTTCCTTCGTCTTAAAGCCATTCCCTCTTGTCCTAGGTGTCCTATAATAAAATAATTTCCTTGAAGAACTTCAGGATGTGCTACAGGTTTGTGGGAAGACTTTGGTGTTTGGGATTACAGAATCCCAGGATGGTCTGGGTTGGAAGGAACCTTGAAGGTCTCTGCCATTCCATGAGCTGGGACATTTCCACTGTCTCAGGCTGCTCCACGCCCCATTCTTGGCCACTCCCAGGATCCAGGAGCAGCCACAGCTCCTCTGAGAATTCCACCCCAGCCCCTCCCCACCCTC
>NW_026627691.1:0-1415 GCF_030028575.1 Malurus melanocephalus
TTGGCATGGAAAAGAAAGGAAGGAGAATTCCTGCCTTCTCCTGTCTCAGGGCTGCATCAGCCATCAAACTGCCCTGCTGGTGCTCCCGGGGAGAGGAACGCTGGCCTGTGGACTGTCTGCTGCTGGACATTGGGCAAGGGAGGGGGAGACACTTGGCTGTCCCTGCAGACAGAAGAGATGGGGAACATCCAGTATCAAATCCTGATGTGGGATTTCTTTGTCATCCTCTCATGACTCCTCTTTGGTTTTGGAAAGCAAAGAGCAGGAGAAGGTCTAAGAATGGAAATATCTTCCTGTGCTCCCTGACAGGAGGTTGTACGAGGTGGGGTCAGGCTCTGCTCCCAGATAAGAAGTGACAGGACAAGAGGAAACGGCCTCAAGCTGTGTCAGGGGAGGTTCAGGTTGGACACGAAAGGGTGGTCAGGCCTTGGATGGGGCTGTCTGGGGGGTAGGGGAGTCCCCATCCCTGGCAGTGTCCAAGGAATGCCTGGATGTGACACTCAGTACTCTGGGCTGCGTGACAAGATGGGGATCGATCACAAGTGGGACGTGAGGCCTTGGAAGGGATCTTGAGCAGCTCTCAGATGGAGCAGCCGTGGGGGTTTGGGGAGTGGCAAGGACAGCACCGGCAGCAGGATCTGGCCCGGGGGCTGTGGAGCCCTGACTGCCCTCGGGGCTGCTGCCGCCTTCTCCCAGCRCTGCCCTTGAATGTCAGGATCTGGGAAAGTCCCAGGTTGAGCCCTGCCAGGGCAAGAGGGCGTGTGGCCAGGCTGGGACCTGGGCCAGGACAGGCTCTCTGTCCCCAGGAGGGACAGCAGGAAGAGCTCCAGGTCACCTGTGAGGGACAATGACAGCAGTGGGGTATCAGCAGGGCTGGCAGGGGGAGCACAGAGCCTGGGCAGGGAGCTGCAATCCCTGCCTGACTGCGGAGGGCTCTGTTCCCTGCATAGACAAGGGGCAGCGTGGGCAGAGCACAGAGAGATTTCAGGGAACATGGGGGATTCGTGATCAGCACTTTCCAGCTGATCCTGTTGTCCCCTGCTCCGTCCTGACCATGGACAGCTGAGGGGGATGTTCCTGGCAGGAGGGGCTCCTGGGCTCCCCGCAGATCCAGGCTCTGACCCTGGCTCTGTTCTCTGTATTCCAGCCCTGCAGGGCATCTCTGAAAACAGCAGCCCCCAGTGTCTCAGGCCTGGTCTCAACCCTGAAATTCCTCCTTGCTGCATAGAAAGCTCCAAACTCTAGATTCTAGCAGCTGCCAGACCAGCCCCGGCATGGTGGGGAGTGGGGAGCCTCCTCCATGGGGCAGTTGTCTGAGTGCGGCCCAGTGCCCCCGGTGTCCGGGGTGGGTCGGGAAGCCCAGCCCAGGGCTATCGGGATGGCCAGGTCTCACCTGCAGGGAAGGCAGAGGAGCC
>NW_026627691.1:2905-4094 GCF_030028575.1 Malurus melanocephalus
AGCTGGATGGTGGGGACTGCTCACAGGATGGCCCCAGCTGGGAGCAGTGGTGCTCAGTGCCCCAAGGTGAACATCTGATACTTGGGATGGTGGCAGTAGAGATGGTGGAAAGAGAACCCCCTACTTTAAGGGCACTCTGGCCAATGAAAAGGAGTTATATTGTATTTAGCCAGGAATCTTGTAGTGCTTTAGTTTTACAGGGAGCTGTACTGTAGTGAGTTAAGGGGTTTATGATTTTGTGACTTTGCTATTTCAGGTGTTTTCAGWMTAGATCTGTGTTTARTTTGRCAAGATAGACACCCTGAGATAATTAGGGAGTAACTTTTAAGGCCTATACACTGAAGAAAGCTKGATTAATACACTGCACGTGGTGGGGGGTAATTTCAAAAGCCTGTACACATCAGAGAGAATTGTTTAGCTAATAAATTGAATTTAATAGAGTATTGTTAAAGTACAGAAASTCTGAGATATCCTTTAACTAGAAATGGATGAGTTGTTGTAATAATAATTAGCTATGAGATAGAAAACTGGGACTCAGTAGAATTGGACCATGCATGTGCTGAAGGTGAGCCAGTTACAGGAATTCACCTAGAGGACAGTGATGAWGACAATTTTCTGATAGAGTAACCAAAACCCCCTCCCCAAAATGACCAGAAAAGGACGCTAGATGACAGTCTTGTTCCATGGAAGAGTGGCAAGGAGAAGCTGGGTACTTAACTTTTGACAGGACAGGTTGGTTGGACTCAGGGGTGTGGGGAAGCTGTGGGAAAGTCTGGAGTGTTGAAATGTGTATAGAACCCAGGAAGTGCTTTTTTCACTGGACAGGATTTTTGGCAAATAAATCCCCATGATGTCCCTGATTGTGGCCAATATCATTTTTGTAATGTTCTACTCAGCGAGCCTTTAGCTTCTCAGTCCTAAAGTTCTTGGTTGCACCGTGGTAAAGGCAAATTTCTGAGTGATACCTTTCCAACATATCATCTCTCTGTCCTATGTTATCTGTCCAACAAAGCGCAAACCCAAACGCAGACGAACAAACCCCAATTCTTCTCACTGGGAACCATGTCTAAAATGTGCCAATTAAGTCCATGTAATCCAATATATTTCTTTTYYAAYCYAAGCTACTTCCTACATCTCCCCGAGCCTGAGCTTCCAGCAACCCAACTGCCCAACCCTCCTATTTTTTACC
>NW_026627692.1:0-1339 GCF_030028575.1 Malurus melanocephalus
TGGGACCCTGTTGCCAGCCCAGCCCGTGGCCACCAGCCCATCCAGCTAGCCCGGGCTCCACACGCTGCGGGACTTACGGCGGTTTGCGGGCCGGAGCCTCGGCGGCAGCGCGCAAGGGGAGGCTGCTCCAGAGGCACTCGGCTGCCATGCAGCTGCGGCAGCGTTTGGGATCAACGGGCACAGAGACCAGGCTGAGATGGGAGAGAGGGGAGAGAGTGGGAGAGAACGGGGACAGACAGGAAGGGACGAGAACGGGACGAGAACGGGACGAGAACGGGACGGAGAACGGGACGGAGAACGGGACGGAGAACGGGACGGAGAACGGGACGGAGAACGGGACGGAGAACGGGACGGAGAACGGGACGAGAGAGTTCCAGAGGGAGAAAGGAATGAGGAACGGGAAAAGGGAATGAGAAACGGGAGAGTTCCAGGGGGAAAAGGGAATGATGGAATGGGAAAATAGAATGAGGGAGCAGAAAAAGAGAGTTCCAGCAGGAAAAGAGAATGAGGAACGGGAGGGTTCCAGAGGAAGAAGGGAATGAGGAAGGGGAGAGTTTCAGTGGGAAAAGGGAATGATGGACGGGAGAGTTCCAGAGGGAGAAGAGAATGAGGGAGCAGGAAAAGGGAAAAGAGAGTTCCAGTGGGAAAAGAGAATAAGGAACAGGAGAGTTGAGAGGGAAAAGGGAATGAGGAATGGAAGAAGGGAATGAGGAACAGGAAAAGGGAATGAGGGAGACGGAAAAGAGAGTTCCAGCGGGAAAAGGGAATGAGGGAATGGGAGAGTTCAAGGGGTAAAAGGGAATGAGAGAACGGGAGAAGGGAATGAAGGAATGGGAGAGTTCCAGCGGGAAAAAGGAATGAGGAACGGGAAAAGGGAATGAGGAATGGGAGAGTTCCAAGGGGGAGAAGGGAATGAGGAATAGGAGAGTTCCAGAGGGAGAAGCGAATGAGAGAGCAGAAAAAGGGAATGAGGGAGTGGGAAAAGAGAGTTCCAGAGAGAAAAGGGAATGAGGGAACAGGAGAAAAGAGTTACAGAGGGAAAAGAGAGTTTCAGTGGGAAAAGGGAATGAGAGAGTTTCAAAGGGAGAAGGGAATGAGGAATGGGAGAGTTCCAGTGGGAAAAGGGAATGAGGGAGCAGGAGAAGAGAGTTCCAGCAGGAAAAGGGAACGAAGGAGATGTAAAATGGAGAGTCGGACAGGGAAGGAGTGAAGGGAGATGCGAGAGAAGGAGGAGGTGGAAGGAAATGAAGAGAAACAATGTGAGAGACACAGAAGGAGCTCCTGATTCCTCAATTCCTCATCCCCAGCGCTCTCCCAGGGACAGCTCCAGCTCTGCCCC
>NW_026627692.1:2739-3988 GCF_030028575.1 Malurus melanocephalus
ATATCCCCATGGAAAGCCATCCCCCAGCGTTCCCCCCCGTACCGCAGCGTGGAGTGGCGCCCCGAGCGCGAGATGCTGTTCCCCACGGGCGAGGGCAGATTGCTGCCCCGGTGCAGATCCTCGATGGAGCGGCTCCACGGCTTGGCCTTGTCCATGGAGCTCTCCACGCTGCTCTCCAGGCTCTCAAAGTCAAACCTGACAGGAAACAGAAACCCCAGGCTGGGTGAGGAGCGACAGGCGGATGGGGATCCCTCCTTATGGGGTTCCTCTCCTTATGGGGTTCCCCCTCCTTATGGGGTTCCCTCCTTATGGGGTTCCTTCCTTATGGGGTTCCCTCTTTGTGGGGATCATCTTTATGGGGATCCCTCCTTATAAGATTCCATCCTTATGGGGTCGGTCCCCTCCTTATGGGGTCCCTCCTTGTGGGATTTCCTCTTTATGGGGATCCATCCTTATGGGGACCCCTCCTTATAGGGTTCCTCCTTATGGTCTCCCTCCTTATGGGCTCCTCTTCTTATGGGGATCCCTCCTTATGGAGTTCCTCTTTATGGGGTTCCATCCTTATGAGATTACATCCTTATGGAGTCCCCTCCTTATGAGATTCCATCCTTATGGGGTCCCTCCTTATGGGGTTTTCTCCTTGTGGGATTTCCTCCTTATAGGGTCCCTCCTTATGGGGCTCCCTCCTTATGGGGATCTGTCCTTATGGGTTCCCTCTTTATGGGGTTCCATCCTTATGGGGCTCCCTCCTTATGGAGATGCCTCCTTATGGGGTCCTTCATTATGGAGATCCCTCCTTATGGGGTCCCTCTTTTTACGGGGATCCTCTCCTTATGGGGATCCCTCCTTCCCGCCACAGGTTTTGGGGGAATCACAAAATCATTGGGAAAAGGCAAAAAGGGGTGAAATCAAAGGGAAAGGGTCTGCTCCATGATGGAGCTGATCATGGATGGGTCCAGCTGCTCCCACAGCACTGGGAAGGGCTCCTCCATCCCAGTTTGGCCCCACAAAGCCCCCAGCACCTTAACCCACCACCAGAATCATCCCAAATTCCCCAGTTCCTGAATCCTGGCCCACTGTTCTGCTGCTCCAAACAGGAATTGCTCATTCCCTTCATCCCCTGAGCTCCTTACTCAGTTCCCCTCAGCAGAGGGCAAAGCCCAGCAGGTTCTTTGTGCACTTTTGTACAAATGGAGGCAGAAAAGCTTTGAACAAACCCTTCTTTTGCTGGGCAGTGGGGAACATTTCA
>NW_026627693.1:0-1177 GCF_030028575.1 Malurus melanocephalus
GGGCCACCAGGTCATTCCCAGGGCCACCAGGTCATTCCTGGGGCCACCAGGTCATTCCTGAGGCCACCAGGTCATTCTTGGGGTCACCAGGTCATTCCTGAGGCCACCAGGTCATTCTTGGGGTCACCAGGTCATTCCCGGGGCCACCAGGTCATTCTTGAAGCCACCAGGTCATTCCCGGGGCCACCAGGTCATTCCTGGAGCCACCAGGTCATTCTCAGGGCCACCAGGTCATTCCCAGGGCCACCAGGTCATTCCTGAGGCCATCAGGTCATTCCTGTGGCCACCAGCTTATTTCCAGAGCCACCAGGTCATTCTCAGGGCCACCAGGTCTTTCCCAGGGCCACCAGGTCATTCCTGAGGCCATCTGGTCATTCCCGGGGCCACCAGGTCATTCTCGGGGCCACCAGGTCATTCTCAGGGCCACCAGGTCTTTCCCGTGGCCACCAGGTCATTCCTGAGGCCACCAGGTCTTTCCCGTGGCCACCAGGTCATTCTCAAGGCCACCAGATCATTCCTGAGGCCACCAGGGCATTCTCAGGGCCACCAGGTCACTCCCAGGGCCACCAGGTCATTCCTGGGGCCACCAGGTCATTCTCAGAGCCACCAGGTCATTCCTGGGCCACCAGGTCATTCCCGGGGCCACCAGGTCATTCCCAGGGCCACCAGATCGTTCCTGAGGCCACCAGGTCATTCCTGGGGCCACCAGGTGATTCTTGGGGCCACCAGGGCATTCTCAGGGCCACCAGGTCATTCCCGAAGCCACCAGGTCATTCCTGGGGCCACCAGGTCATTCCTGAAGCCACCAGGTCATTCTTGGGGCCACCCGGTCATTCCCAGAGCCACCAGGTCACTGCTGGAGCCACCAGGTCATTCCTGAGGCTATCAGATCATTCCCGTGGCCACCAGTCATTCTCAGGACCATCAGATCATTCCCGTGGCCACCAAGTCATTCCCGTGGCCACCAAGTCATTCCCGGAGCCACCAGGTCATTCCCGTGGCCACCAGGTCATTGCCAGAGCCACCAGGTCATTCCCGAAGCCACCAGGTCATTCCTGAGGCCACCAGGTCATTCTTGGGGTCACCAGGGTATTCTTGGGGCCACCAGATCATTCCTGCTCAGATGAGAAGCAGAAAACACTGACAGCACAACAAAAGCAAGAATTAAATGGGTTTT
>NW_026627693.1:3356-4194 GCF_030028575.1 Malurus melanocephalus
TCCGGGTGAAATTCAGATTCCATGGATTTCGGATTTTTAAATCTCCTCCTAAAGCAGGAGGAGATTTTTCCTGCCCTTTGAGAAGCTGTTGAATCACCGGGCATCCAGAACAAATCCCTGCTGCACGGGAGGGAAATCCGGGTCACTGATGATGATCACACAGATTCCAAAATCAATGGAATTTTCTGGATTCACAGAAAATGTGAATTTCTTCAGGGAGCACAAATGCCTGCATTGTATTTACAATTTTTTAAAAACATTTTTATAATTTTTATTATATTTATTTTTATTATTTTTTTTATATTTATTTTTTTAATTATATTATATTTTATTTTATTTATTTTATTTTTATTATATTTATTTATATTTATTATAATTATTGTAAAATATTTTTTACATTTTTATACATTTTACCCTGCGAGTTTTTCGTACTCACCTGCAGCTCCGTGCTCCGCTGCATTTTTGCTTATGCAGGAACTTTTTAAACATATTCAAACTCCAGAGCAAGAAACCTCTGGAAAATGACTTCACCATGGGATGGGACTGAGGAGATGAGGCTCTGGGGTACAAAGGTGAATTCCTTTTGCATAAAACGCAGCGGATCCACAATCCCGTGGGATTATCCCTCAGTTTGCATTTTTGCAGGGGAGCACTGAGGCCTCGCAGGGTCTGACCTCGTGGAGTCTGTTCTGTTCTGTCCCTATAAGAGGATCCCAAAGGTGATGGGGACGAGAAGGGTTTTAGGGTCCCCTTTACACGGCMATGGGGTCGTGGAGGAGATTCGGGGTGGCAGCTCTGCCACTTGGATTTTGGGGTTGTTGGACACGGTGGGGAGAGC
>NW_026627694.1:0-1956 GCF_030028575.1 Malurus melanocephalus
GGATGCTGTGTCAGTCCTGGGAATGGGGGATGCTGTGCCAGGGATTGGAGTGTTCCGGTAACAGGGAATGCTGTGTCATGGATCAATGATCAATAGGGAATGCTGTGTCAGTCCCGGGAGTGGGGGATGCTGTGCCAGGGATTGGGATGTCCCTAAAGTGGGGATGCTGTGCTTGGGATCCTGGGAACGGGGGATGTTGTATCAGGGGTCGGAGTGTCCCAGGAATGGGGGATGATATTAGTCCCGGGAATGGGGGATGCCCTGGGAAGGTCGGTGCATCCTGGGAATGGGGGATGCTGTGTCAGGGATTGGAGTGTCCCGGGAATAGGAAATGCTGTATCATGGATCGATGTGTCCCGGGAATGGGGAATGCCATCCCGGGAATGGGGGACGCTGTGTCATGGATTGATGTGTCCCGGGAACAGGGAATGCTGTGTCAGTCCTGGGAATGGGGGTTGATGTCAGTCGCGGGAATGGGGGATGCCATGGTAGGATTAGTGTGCCCTGGGAATGGGGAATGTCATCCCGGGAATGGGGGAGGCTGTGACAAGGATTGAAGTGTCCTTAGAGTGGGGGATGCTGTGCTTGAGATCCTGGGATTGGGGGATGTCTTGTCAGGGATCGATGTGTCCCGGGAATGGGGGATGCTGTGCTGGGGCTCAGTGTGTCCCAGGATCCCATGGGTGCCATGCTCGGGACGCTGGGAATGGCAGTGCCGTGATGGGGGTCCTGGGAACAGGGGTTGTTATCCCGGGGGTCAGAGTGTCCTGGGAATGGGGAATGTTGTGTCAGGGGTTGGAATGTCCCGGGAATGGGGGATGCTGTGTCAGGGATTGATGTGACCCGGGATTGGAGGATGCTGTGCCGGGGGTTGGTGTGTCCCGGGAATAGGAAATGCTGTATCATGGATCGATGTGTCCCGGGAACGGGGGATGCTGTGTCATGGATCGATTTGTCCCAGGAACAGGGAATGCTGTGTCAGTCCTGGGAATGGGGGTTGATGTCAGTCCCGGGAGTGGGGGATACCATGGTAGGGTCAGTGTGTCCTGGGAGTAGGGGATGCCATCCCGGGAACGGGGAACGCTGTGTCAGGGATCGATGTGTCCCGGGATCAGGGGACGCTGTGCCAGGGGTCGGAGTGTCCTGGGAATGGGGGATGCCATGGGAGGGTCAGTGTGCTCCGGGAATGGGGGATGGCATCTGGGGAACAGGGAGTGCTGTGCCAGGGTCAGAGTGTCCTGGGAATGGGGGATGCCATCCCAGGAGTGGGGGAAGCCGTGTTTGGGGTCCGGGAAACGGGGAATGCTGTGTCAGTCCTGGGATTGGGGGATGCCATGGGAGGGTCARAGTGTCCCAAGGAACGGGGGACGCTGTGTCAGGGATTGATGTGACCCGGGATTGGGGGATGCTGTGCTTGGGATCCTGGGAATGGGGGTTGTTATCTCTGGGGTTGGAGTGTCCTGGGATCGGGGGATGCTGTGTCAGTCCTGGAAATGGGGGATGGCATCCCGGGAATAGGGGGTTCTGTGCCAGGGATTGGAGTGTTCCGGGAACAGGGAATGCTGTGTCATGGATCAATGATCAACAGGGAATGCTGTGTCAGTCCTGGGATTGGGGGATGCTGTGCCAGGGATTGGGGTGTCCTGGGAATAGGGAATGCTGTATCATGGATCAATGATCAATAGGGAATGCTGTGTCAGTCCTGGGAGCGGGGGATGCTGTGTCAGGGATTGGGGTGTCCCTAAAGTGGGGATGCTGTGCTTGGGATCCTGGGAATGGGGGATGTTGTATCAGGGGTCGGAGTGTCCCAGGAATAGGGGATGATGTTAGTCCCAGGAATGGGGGATGCCATGGGAAGGTCGGTGCATCCTGGGAATGGGGATGCCATCCCAGGAACAAGGGATGCTGTGTCAGGGGTCGGAGTGTCCCGGGAACGGGGGATGCTGTGTCAGTCCC
>NW_026627694.1:2766-4054 GCF_030028575.1 Malurus melanocephalus
AGCGGGCTGACAGCGCGGCGTTCCCGGCAGGAAGCGGTGCAGCTGGCGCGGCAGAAGGAGCGGGAGCTGGAGGAGCGGGGCGAGCGCTGCAATTCCTCGGTGCTGGAGCTGTGGGAGCGCTGCAAACCCTGCCTGAGGAGGAACTGCCTCCGCTTCTACTCGCGGACCTGCCGGAGGGGCGCCGGGGCCGTGGGGAGGCAGGTGAGGGGCACCGGACACCGGGACACCGGGAAAAGGGCGGAGTTTGGGCTGATCCCGATCCCATCCCCATTAACCGGGTCCTGGGACACTGGGAAAAGGGCGGGGTTGGGTTCGGTCCCGATCCCATTACATTAACCGAGAAACCGGCACACGGAAAGGGGCGGGGTTGGGGCCGGTCCCGATCCCATTCCCATTAACCGGGTCCTGGGACACCGGGAAAAGARTGGGATTCGGGCCGGTCCCGATCCCATTCATATTAACCGGGAAAAGGGCGGGTTTCAGGCTGATCCCAATCCCTGCTGGAGATAGGTGAGGGGTACCAGGAAAAGGGTGGGGTTCGGGCCGATCCCAATCCCATTACATTAACTGGGAAACCGGGAAACCGGGAAATGGGTGGGATTTGGGCTGATCCCAATCCCATTCCCATTAACCGGGACATCAGGACATCGGGACACCGGGAATAGGGCGGGGTTCAGGCTGATCCCAATCCCATTCCCATTAACCGGGTAYCGGGAAAAGGGCAGGATTTGGGCCTGTCCCAATGCCTTTCCCATTAACTGGGTACTGGGACACTGGGAAAAGGGCGGGGTTCGGTCCCGATCCCATTCACATTAACCGGGAAAAGGGCGGGGTTCGGGCTGGTTCCAATCCCATTCCCATTAACCGGGAAAAGGGTGGGATTCAGGCAGGTCCCGATCCCATTCCCATTAACCGGGTACTGGGACACTGGGAAAAAGGTGGGATTCGGGCCGGTCCCGATCCCATTGCATTAACCGGGACACCGGGAAAAGGTCAGGGTTCAGTCCCGATCCCATTCATATTAACCGGGAAAAGGGCAAGATTCAAGCTGGTCCCGATCCCACTCTCATTAATCAGATACTGGGACACCGGGAAAAAGGGTGGGATTCAGGCAGGTCCCGATCCCATTCCCATTAACYACATACTGGGACACTGGGAAARGGGCAGGATTCGGGCTGGTYCCGATCCCATTCCCATTAACCACATACTGGGACACCAGGAAAAGGGCGGGATTTGGGGTGATCCCGATCCCATTCCCATTAACCGGGAAAAGGGTGGGATTCGGGCC
>NW_026627695.1:0-1057 GCF_030028575.1 Malurus melanocephalus
GGCGGCCAAAGCTGCTTTCCTTTCCTCTTTCATGCTTTGTAAAGTATTTCTCAGCAGATGCCACAGCACAGCGTATCTGTTCCCTTCCTTTGCCTTCTTTCCACCACAAGTAACGACATCCCACAACACAGTACCGATCATTTTCCACCGAGTGAGTTCGAAAGCCACCCCTGCCCCAGGGATGACTTCTCTTTCCTAGGCCCACACAATAAGCTCCTTCATGGAGGAGGTATCGTATTTCAGTCCTCTCTTAGAGGGAATATGTTGGAAGAGTTTTAGAAGCGTTTCCTGCTCTTGGTTCAAGCCCATCTCCTCCCCAACCACTCACCTGATCAAGGTGAGATTCCACAATGTGGGTGCACCRTCTCTGTTCCTCCRGCTGTCGTTACTTCACAYRGGATACCGGGCTTGTCTCCATCTTCTCCCTTCCTCTGAGAGGCTTCCTGCCGGGGCAGCAGGGATCTTCCGTCGGCTTCCTCGCTCTGCTCAGTCTGTCCACTGCATTGCACAGCAATGATGGATGGCTGAGGGTGATCACATCACGGTCACAGAACAACACGAGGGAATAGTGGGGTGTTCACACCATGACCAATCTGATCAATGTGAGCCAGGTTTACACCTTTTCGCTCCTTCTTTATATAGATTTGAAGGTCACGTCAGCCTTCGGCTTTCTGTGCTTCTGAAAACCTAAAGGCAGGATTGCTCACATGTCTGTTCTCTGCAAAAACATTCTCTACACTGCTGGACCAGCTTTTTGGGCTGAAACAAATTGTTATTTCATCTCTCACAGGCATCTACACAGAGATGGGATGGAGCTGTATATGAACCAATGAAAATTGCCACAATAATTGCTGGGATTGTCAATTTATTAAGGCTGGTGAATTGTTTGTACTTTCATCACAAGTGACTTCTTAAGAGACCGAACAAGACACATTAGTCAAAGAATTTTTGGAAAGAAAAAATAAAGGTGCCAGAAAATCTCCTGTGAATGTAAAAATTTTTCTTAACAAAAAATTTTCTGAACAAATTTTTTTTCCATATTTGAAATCATGTTAAC
>NW_026627695.1:3260-4371 GCF_030028575.1 Malurus melanocephalus
GTGACCCATCCTGTGGGATGTCACAGCCCCCACAGCCACACCTCCCAGCCCACAAGCCCCAGCCTTCGTCCCCATGCCGGGCTCAGCGGCTCCTGGGCATCCTCGCCCTGAGTGCAAACCCAGGCACAGGAGCCCCCAGGGCACTCTGGATTTGGGGTGCACACACCCAAAAGCCAGAACTGAGCGGAACACGGGGACTGGAGGTGGATGTTCCAATGCTGACCACACCCGACTGCCCTTTAGCTGACCCTAAACCTCACCCACTGCAACTTGAGCACATTTCCTCTGCTGCCATGCCTTGTTTTTTGGGAGATCAATCCTCACCTGCTTGCAGCCTCTTCTCCCAGACTTGGAGGATTTGGCTGGAGCATCCAGCAGCAAACCAAAGGGCAAATCAACACCTTCGCAATGTTCCAGATTTCTTTGCAGTTCCCTTCTGCTCCCTGGGGTTCAATGTCACTGCCATGCTCCTGGGGACAATGGGGATGTTTATCTCTGAGCAGTTCTTGTTTGTTTATCTGTACCAACTTGAAATTTGAAATTTTGATTTGAAATGGCTGAGGTTCATTCTTGGCAGCACAGTGATTCTGTGCTTGACATTCTAGCGCTTCCAGTCTTTGGACAGTCCCCACCTGATGTGAGTTGGAACATGGGAATGGGGCATTCATGGGGAAAAAACATTCCCTTTTTCCCCCAAATACCCCCAAATTTGGGCTAATTTAGAGTGAAAAGTTTCTTAAAACTCAGAATTATCTCACTGAAGAAAACCGGAAAAAAGAAGTAAATTAGGCCCAATGAAGGAACCAACATGTACAATCAAACTTCAAATACCTGCAACACTTGAAACTTTGCTTTCTGTGATATTTCACTTCTACCAAGAACAAGTAATCACAGCCTCAGGCCAACTCTTGGCTCATTTAACAAAGTGCTACATCCAMCACACTGTCCTCTGGGACCTTCTGAGTCTCCTTCAATAATTCCTGAGAGAACTGAGAATCGACTGCTAGAACCATAAATCCCATTTGTCAACATGTGTGATATCCTGTCTGCCACATGACTTTCTGAGTCAGAGAGTGTGTGTGAGTTGGATTCAGCTGAATATCGTTCCCTG
>NW_026627696.1:0-1945 GCF_030028575.1 Malurus melanocephalus
CTTATCCAAACGGGTTTTATTGCCGTGAAGCCATAGCCGCCATGTTGGAAGCTGGCACAGGGCCGCCATAGCTGGGAATGGGGACTTTGGAGCGATTTTGGGTGGCTCTAAGTGAGGTGGGGAGGTTTTGGGGGGCCCTGAGCTCATTTAATGGGGTCCCATTCTCCCCTTTTCCACACGAAGTGTAAAACAACCAGCGAGTTTTATTGCTGTGAAGCCACGGCCGCCATGGCTGGGACCGAGGAATTTTGAGAGATTTTGGGGGGCCTCTGAGTGGGCTAGTGGGATTTTGGTGGGGTCTAATTTTTCTTTTTCATAAGAAGTGTAACACACCCAAGCGGAGCCATCACTTTTCCCAGCGGGTTTTATTGCGGTGAAGCCACAGCCGCCATGTTGGAAGCTGGCACAGGGCCGCCATAGCTGGGACAGAATTCGGGGAGATTTTGGGGGGGGTTCGAAGTGAGGTGAGGGTATTTTGGGGGGCTCTGAGCTCATTTAATGGGGTCCCATTCTCTCTTTTCCACACAAGGTGTAAAACAACCAAGCGGAGCCATCGCTTATCCAAACGGGTTTTATTGCCGTGAAGCCGCAGCCGCCATGTTGGAAGCTGGCACAGGGGCCGCCATGGCTGGGACAGAATTTGGGGAGATTTTGGGGGGCTCTAAGTGGGGTGGGGGTCCCCCCTTTTCCAAAAGGAGCCCCCCCCTTTCCCACAAGAACCACAGGAACTGTAAAACGACCCAAGGCCGCCACGGCTCCGGCCCGGTTCATCCCCGCCATGTCTGACGCTGTCCCGGTGCCGATTTCGGGAATTTTGGGGAATTTGGGGAGGGGTCTCTCAGTCGTCGTCGCCCCCTCCCAGGTAATGGCAGATGGAGTCGTAGGGCAGCGACAGCACCAGCGGGGCCCCGGCCCGGCCCAGCTGCACCACGGCCCGGCCCCGCTCGGGGTCCCGCTCCAGGATCCGCCCCACCTGCCATCAGGGGAGAGGAGGGGAGGGGGCGTCAGCGGGAATTGGGGAGGGGGCGTCGGGGGGGGTATTTGAGGGGTTAATTTGGGGAGGGGTCTGGCACAGGGGTCCGTTCGATGTTAATTTGGGGAGGGGTCCGTTCGGTATTAATTTGGGGAGGGGTCTGTTCGGGTTAATTTGGGGAGGGGGCTGTCAGAGGGGTCCATTCTGTGTTAATTTGGGTTGGGGTCTGTCCGGTGTTAATTTGGTGTTATTTTGGGGAGGGGTCCGTTCGGGTTAATTTGGGGAGGGGGGGGTCTGTCCGGTGTCAATTAGGGCAGGAGTCCATCCAGGTTAATTAGGGGTGGGGTCTGTTCAGGGTGTTAATTTAGGGTGTTAATTAGGGCAGAGGGCTGTCCGGTGTCAATTTGGGGAGGGGTCTGTCCGGTGTTAATTCGGGGTGTTAATTAGGGCAGGGGTCCATCCCGGTTAATTTGGGGTGTTAATTCAGGGTGTTAATTAGGGGAGGGGTCTGTTCCGGGTGTTAATTTGGTGTTAATTTGGGTTGGGGTCCGTTTGGGTTAATCTGGGTTGCTAATTAGGGCAGGGGTCTGTCCGGTGTTAATTTGGGGAGAAGTCCGTTCAGGGTGTTAATTTGGGGTGTTAATTTGGGGAGGGGTCTGTTCGGGTTAATTTGGGGTGTTAATTTGGGTTGTTAATTAGGGCAGGGGTCCATCCGATGTTAATTTGGGGAGGGGTCTGTCCAGTGCTAATTTGGGTTGGCATCTGTGCAGTGTTAATTTGGGGAGAGGTCCATTGGGGTTAATTTGGGGCTGTTCCGGGTGTTAATTTGGGGTGTTAATTTGGTGTTAATTAAGGCAGGGGTCTGTCCCCGTTAATTGGGGAGGGGTCTCACCCGTCCCGCGTGCTCCCCCAGCACCACCATGATCCGATCTGCGCTGCCCCGCGGGACCACCGACTCCAGAGAGAGCGCGG
>NW_026627696.1:2820-3760 GCF_030028575.1 Malurus melanocephalus
GGTGGGCGGGGGTCTCACCCTCCAGCAGGCGCCCGTCGTCCGTGCGGCACACGCAGCTCTCGGGGCTCAGCAAATCCTCGATCTGCATCTGGGGGCACAGGGGGGGTCAGCACCCCAAAAAAACCCCCAAAAAACCACCCCAAAATAACACCGGGGGAGTCGGCACCCCAAAAGAAACCCCAAAAACACATCTGGGGGCACAGGGGGGTCAGCACCCCAAAAAAACGCCCCAAAATAACACCGGGGGGGTCATCACCCCAAAATAACCCAAAAAACCAACCCAAAATAACACCGGGGGGGTCAGCACCCCAAAAAAACCCCAAAACCACCCCAAAATCACATCTGGGGGGACGGGGGGGTCAGCACCCCAAAATAACACCCAAAAAAACACTCCAAAATCAGGGGGTTTTCAGGTTCTCAATGGCGGTTTTGGGGTCCCCGGAGGTTTTTAAGGTTCCCAATTGCAGTTTTGGGGTTCCCAATCACGATTTTGGGGTCCCCCGGGGGTTTTCAGGGTTCCCAATTGCGGTTTTGGGGTCCCCTCTGTGATTTTGGGGTCCCCAATCCCAGTTTTGGGGTCCCCCGGGGGTTTTCAGGGTTCCCAATCATGATTTTGGGGTGATTTTGGGGTTCCCAATCGCGATTTTGGGGTCCGCTCAGTGATTTCGGAGTTCTCAATCGCGGTTTTGGGGTCCCCCGGGGGTTTTTAGGGTTCCCAATCGCGATTTTGGGGTCCCCTCTGTGATTTTGGGGTCCCCTCGCGATTTTGGGGTCCCCTCTGTGATTTTGGGGTCCCCCCGCGGTTTTGGGGTCCCCTCAGTGATGCTGGGGCCCCCCGGGGGTTTTCAGGGTTCCCAATCCCAGTTTTGGGGTTCCCAATCCCAGTTTTGGGGTCCCCTCAGTGATTTTGGGGTCCCCCCGTGGTTTTGGGGTGCCCCCC
>NW_026627697.1:0-1110 GCF_030028575.1 Malurus melanocephalus
GTGCTGGGGGGGCACAGCACCCTGCAGGTCACAGCACCCCGGCCCTGCTCAGTTCCAGCAGCTTCCACATCCAGCACTGGGGCTCTGAGGTGATGCAGGAGCTCTGCCATCCCTGTGTGGAACTGACAGCATTCTCTGGAATTCAGGGTAGTTTGCCCAATAAGATATAAAATAGCCGTAATAAGATAGTAGGATAATACAATGGAGAAAAAAAAACCTAAAAGAAACAGGGATTTTTTCAGTTAGAAACCATTTATTAATAAAAATATGTAATAAAGATAACATAGAGAAACCTATGTATTATATAGGCGGTGGTTAATAGCGTAATACTGAGTGTTAGATGTGTTGCTTGTCTGCTCAGTTACAAGGAAAGTGTATTTAATCTTTTGATTCCTTAGAAATTATTTAAAGACAGATGGACTAGGTACAAAGTACCAGGCAAAGTATTTAATTTTGCTTTTTTATGAGCAATTAAATAAAAAAGATACCAGTTCTGTTGATTAGCTACGAAGTTGTGCAATACCTTCTGCAAACTTGCAGCAGATCTGGGTCTACAGAGAAGTGAAAGAGCTCGGAGAAACAGATTTCCCTTTTCCCAATATTTTTTGTTTTACTCTTCCTTCCCTTTTTATTTCCTTTTTCTTTTATTTTTCTTTTCCTGTTTTGGTTTCTTCTCTCTCTCTATTTTTTGTAGCCCAAAAAGTCAGAGAAAGCTGCAAGGCAATGAGGCCCTTACCAAACAATAGGGCAGCATTCCCACCCCCTTTGCTAGCTAGCCACATTCAATGCCAAAAAAACCTGTTAATGTGATGTGAGAGGCATGAGCAAGCCAAGCAGCCCAGTTTGGGATTACTCCCTCCCTCCTTCCCCTTCCTCTGCATTTCCCATCAAGGGAAGGGAAAGGAGTACCTGCCTGCCCGGGAGCGCTGTTGGGGCAGGGATGTGATGGGGAKGAGGTTGCTGTGCAAGGACAGCGCTATTGATGCCAGGCTGATTTTTGCCTTTTTTCTTTTCTATGTTYTCTGTAYCYTTYACACATRTATSTGTAGCTCTACAGCCTATTACTGTATCACAGCGAGTCCCAGTAGTTTTCCATACCCTTTCTCCAGG
>NW_026627697.1:2855-4767 GCF_030028575.1 Malurus melanocephalus
TGCATTCTCTGCACCACTCCCCATGGAAGAGCTTCTGACATCACAGCAAACCCTGTTCTCCTGCCTCATCCTGATTTGCCTCTTCTCTGGCTCCTGAGCAGGAAATCAACATTCTGTGGGCTCTGAACAGATCACTTGGAAACCTTGATCTGGAAACCTTTTCTGGGGAGAAAAAGTTTGTATCTCTATCATAAAAGCTCTGCCAAGCAGAAAACACTGGGCAGAAAACACATCAGTGCATCTTACAGAACCTGTAGGACTGGCCTAAAGTGTCAGGAGAAAAGGAAAAGCAATACTCGCTATTAAAATTTGGAAAGTGAATTTTATAACGGATTTCTATGGAAATTGAGACCTTTTTTTTCTTTTTCAAGATGGATTGATTTTAATCTGAACTTTTCTTTTTAAAATGGTTGTATCTTTGAATTTGTTTTCAGTAATTTATTTCCAAAGCAATGTTACTCTTGGTATCTAATGTTATTGAAGATGTAAGTATTCATTGGTGTCTTGAAAGATGGTAAATTAGTACACAGAACTAATAGGAGAAGGTCCATTATCTTTGCAGCTAATAGAGTGAAATATATGTGCAGAGATATCCTTCAAACACATTTTGATGTCTTCATTGAAATACAWCTWAAAGGYATTGCATAWAACWATATATCCCATTAAAATCTCACCATATACTTTTGATATGAACATCTTCCCTTCCTAGCACAAAATTTAGAAATTTCTGGAATCACTTGAATCTTTTTCTCTGAAAACCATTTAGAAATCCAAAGACAGATATGATGGAATTATTCTGGTTCTCATTGCTGCTGAAAAAAACCCTCTCGTGTTATTAAAAATAATCATTATTTCATCATTTAATGTCAGTGGCAAACCTGCATTATTCTGTTGCCTTTCAGTGGGTTTGGAATAGTAAATGAGTTCCTTTTCCTCAGATATTTGAAAATAAATGCCCTCTGCAAATCTGGATTTTCTGAAAGATTTGAAAGTAAATGTCCTCTGGAAATCTGGCAAGATAAAAGAGCTTCAGACAATACCAAATTAAAGCCCGGCAGACACAGCTCTCACATTGCTGCTGTGAAGGAAATCCTACACTTGAAAGCATTTCATTTTGCAAGGTCCAACTGAGGATCCAGTTGCATTTTCCTGTGCACTTCAACAACTAAACAAGCAGTTCAACCCACTTGTTGTCTCAAAATTGTTGATGAGGGCTTTGCCAAGCAGAATTCCAAGGCAGTCCAGCAAGAGAACAAAGCAAGTTTCAGTGGCTTCAGGAGCCGTTACAGAGTGCATCTGGACTGCAGGGACTCGTCCACCCTTGAAGAGACAGAGTTGTGCACATCTCTTTAGCACAAACATCAATTAACACAATTTGTTTTTTCTTACATTTTCTCTACTTGAAACGACAGAGTCCAAAGGGCAGTAAACTGAAAGGAAGTTTTTCTGGTTACCTAGCTACTGGAAAAAATGCTCATCTGAAACAATAAGAAATATGTTTGGACAGAGCTGTACACCTTCAGACATTTCCAAGTAAAGAATCTATCAGCAGCTGAAAGGTTGTTTTAAATGTGTAGATAGAACATGTATTCTCTTTAATATATTTGTAGATCGTGCTTTACTTTAAATTGACTTTCGCGGAAAAAGAAGGTGTTACATTTCATTTTATGTTAGGATCCAACTATATGTTTCAGCTCTTGCTTTATTTACTATAAGAAACTAATACACTGCATCGAGAGTGTCAGTATTTATAGCATGCATGCTCACCCTTCGCTGCCTGAATTTTCTCTTCTTTGCCTCAATGCGATTCCTTAACCTAAATCTGTTTCCACGTGTAGGTTCAGGTGCGAGCCCCAGGCCCCTACAAACACAAGCTGCCCGCTGCCCCTTCACACTCCTCAACTCCTGCCGG
>NW_026627698.1:0-1096 GCF_030028575.1 Malurus melanocephalus
GAGAAGGAGCTTTGTCCATCCCCTGTCACCGGTGAGTTTGGGCCATGCTGCAGACAAAGGGCATCGGATTGGAGCAGGGAGCACTCCTGAGCACACCCTCAGCCAGGAACACACACCCTGCATTGCCCAGGACAGGAACCCTGCAGGGAGGAGCAGAGACAGCGTTGGAAACATGGAGGGACACCTTGTGCCCCTGTGCCCCCCATCCCCTGCCTGTGCCCCCAGGACTCACAAGGAGTTGAAGCTGCTGCCGTCCACCCACTGCAGCTCCTGGTCCCGTCTGCGCAGCCCGAGCCAGTGATCCTCGTTCCCACAGAGACGGAAGAGGAATCCCTGGGAAGGAGAGAGGAGCCGGCACTGGGAGCTGCACCCCCGGCCCAGGAGACCCCCAGGCTCCCCTCAGCCACTCCACAGCCCCCAAATCCCCTCACTCACCATTTCCCAGTCCTTGAGCACGGCCAGGGAGGCGCCGAGCTCAGAGCACCGAGCCTGAGCCTGATCCCAGCTGMGCTGATCCCTCGAGAGGAAGTAGCAGATCCCGCGGTGCCCGACCCAGTCATGGGGACAGGCCAGCAGCACTGGAGTGTCAGGGGTAACTGGAGTAACTGGAGTCTCTGTGTGTCCTCCCCCTGCAGAGGGAAGAGGAGAAGCTCTGAGGATTCCCCTCCACAGGGAGCAGGGACCCCGCTCTGCCCCAGGGGCTGAGGCAGCTGCCCCTTCCTTACCTGAAGGAACAGCCAAGGACACCACCAAAGACAGGACCAGGAGCAGGAGCAGAATCAGCACCCCCAGGGTGATTTTGGGATGGGATCTGATCCACTCGACTGGAACTGGAAAAGCAGGAAAGAGCCGCTGGCGTGAGGACAGGGCTGTCCTGAGCAGGAGGGACCCCCCAGCCTGTGAGCCCCTCACTCATCTGGCAGCAAGGGAGTCACAGGACAGGGACACAGCCAGGGCCAGGGGACAGCCATGGACACATTATGGGCACAGCTGACAGCAGAACTGCCCAGGGCCAAGGCTGTCGGTCCCAGCAGAGCACGAGGCCCCTTCCAGAGCCCTGGGAACAGCCCCAGCCCTGCCAGCCCTGTGCTCCTGC
>NW_026627698.1:2846-4211 GCF_030028575.1 Malurus melanocephalus
AGAAGTTTCTGCCTCAGCAGAGCTTCTGTGAAACAGAAAATTCAGATTTTTGGCAGGCACAGGAGCTGCTTATTCCATATGAAACACCCTGYAAGGAAAGTGGTGACTTTGTCATAGCTGTCAGGAAACAGGCACATTTTCCATCCAATTAAATTCAAACTGGGGAAATGATGGAGAACCATTATTAGGAGGAAACTCAATGGAAAAATTGAAGGTAGAAGTCAAGTCTCATGAAGGGGAAATTCAGATTAGAATCACTGAGTCTAATACGAGCTATTCCTGAGTCTAAATATTTGGAACCTTCAATTTTCATGGGACAGGAAGTGACTTCATGATGTCAGCCTATTCCAAAGACAACTGAGGATGCAGTAACACCCAGAGAAATTCATGGAAAATCAAAGGGCCAAATCTGTAAGAATAAAACTAAAACCAGAATTGGAAAACTGAAAAGGCTTCTTAGCTGTCATTAACAGATTTTTAGGGAGTGGGTTTGTGCTGCAATGTGACTCTGCTCCCCCCAATTTGGCCTGTCACAGTGGCTAAGGGCAAAGACTATCAATTAGCACARGAGTTAATAGCAATTAATAAAATATGGGAGTTGAGCCATCCACACTCCTAACCCCAATAAAAGAGAATTTGGGAGGGATCACTGTAACACATTTCATTTCCTGCACATCTCTGGGCCACTCCAGACGCGAACTCTTCCCATTTTAGTGGGAAAATCCACAGCCAGGATTGCATTAGCTCAAGGATTTAAAACAGCCCCATGATTTTTGGGATTTCACTGGAAAAGGAATGAGAGCAATGGAAGAGCTTTGATCCCCACGGGGCTCTGCTGATGTGCTGAGAGGCACCAACACTAAAGAGCAGTGCAGGGACCTGACTGATGAATGATTGAACTTCTGGGTGTGAAATGGTCATGGGGAATGGAGGGAAAAGGCACAGGGGTGAAAATGGCTGGGACTTTTGTGGGTTTTGAAATCCTCTGAGGACAAAGGCCCAAGAAGTGAAAATGATAGAGATGTTTGCGGGACTTGAAATTCTCCTGGTCAAAGTAAAAGAGCAGGAGCCATAACCTGTGTGGGAATTGCAGACCTTCCTTGGGATGTTTGGGCATGGATCAGGAATTAGTGATTAACAGGGAGGGACTTGCAAAACTCCTCATTAAGATTTTACGATACTGGCTGTTGGAACTGGGGCTGTGTTCCATCACCTTTAGCAAGCACCAGGGAGGGTTCTGCCTTTGAGCTTTGCAGGTCCCAGAGATCTTTTGAATCATTCATTTCTGAGAGACAAAATGTTTCCCAAGAGGTTCTGGCACAGTTCCCAGGGGCTCAGGGTGGAGTCACTGCAAATTTCCCCGAA
>NW_026627699.1:0-2049 GCF_030028575.1 Malurus melanocephalus
AAAGGGTGACATGGGATGACAATGGGTGACACGGGGTGACAATGAGTGATAAAAGGGTGACATGGGATGACAATGGGTGACACGGGGTGACAATGGGGTTATAAAAGGGTGACATGGGGTGACAAAAGGGTGATAATGGGTAACAGTGGGTGACAAAGGGTGGCACAGGGGTGACAAAAAGATGAGAATGGGGTGACAAAAGGGTGACAAAAAGGTGATAGTGGGTGATAATGGTTGACAGGGGGTGACAAAAGGGTGACAAAGGGGTGACAATGGGTGACAGTGGGGTGACAATGAGTGATAAAAGGGTGACAAAAGGGTGACAGTGGGGTGACAGTGAGTGATAAAAGGGTGACAATGGGGTGACAAAAGGGGTGAAAAAAGGGGTGAAAAAAGGAGAGACACATGGTGACAGTGGGTGACAAAGGGGTGATAAAAGGGTGACAAAAGGGTGATAGTGGGTGACAGTGGGTGAGGTGACAATGAGCGATCAAAGAGTGACAAAAGGGTGACAATGGGTGACAGTGGGGTGACAGTGATAAAAGGGTGACAAAACGGTGACAAAGGGTGACGTGGGGTGACAAAAGGGTGACAAAAGGGGTGCCAAAAGGAGAGACACATGGTGACAGTGGGTGACAAAAGGGTGACAATGGGGTGGGAGTGAGGTGACGAGCAATAAAAGGGCGATAAAGGGTGACAATGAGTGATAAAAGGGTGACAAAAGGGTGACAAAGGGGTGACAATGGGGTGACTATGAGCGATAAAAAGGTGACAAAGGGGTGACAAAGGGGTGACAATGGGGTGACAAAAGGGGTGACAAAAGGAGAGACACATGGTGACAGTGGGTGACAAAGGGGTGATAAAAGGGTGACAAAAGGGTGATAAGTGGGTGACAAAAGGGTGACAATGGGGTGAGAGTGAGGTGACAATGAGCAATAAAAGGGTGATAAAGGGTGACAATGAGCGATAAAAGGGTGACAAAAGGGGTGACACATGGTGACAGTGGGTGACAAAGGGTGACAAAAGGGTGACAAACGCACCCACGAAGGCGATGGTGGCCCGGCGGCACGGCTGGCCCGGCACCCGAACCTCACACCGGGCGCCCACCGGGAGTGACGCCGCCGCCGCCGCCTCCTGCGCCCGGCGCTGCTCCCGCTCCCGCTCCCGTTCCCGTTCCCGATCCTGATCCCAGCGGCCCCACGAGCGCTGGCGCAGGAACGAGCGCATGGACTCTGTGGGGACATTGAGGGGACATTGAGAGGACATTGAGGGGACATTGGGGACAGGGCTGGCACCATCGCCCATTTCTAATCCTCGTCCTGTCCCCATTTCCATTCCTGTTCCCGCTCCCGTTCCCGATCCTGATCCCAGCGGCCCCACGAGCGCTGGCGCAGGAACGAGCGCATGGACTCTGTGGGGACATTGAGGGGACATTGAGGGGACATTGGGGACAGGGCTGGCACCATCGCCCATTCCTAATCCCCGTCCTGTCCCCATTCCCATTCCTAATCCCGGTCCTAATCCCGTTCCCGTTCCCGATCCTGATCCCAACGGCCCCACGAGCGCTGGCGCAGGAACGAGCGCATGGACTCTGCGGGGACATTGAGGGGACATTGGGGACATTGGGGACAGGGCTGGCACCATCGCCCAGTCCCGTTCTCGTTCCGATTCCCGTTCCCGATCCTGATCCCAATGGCCCCACGAGCGCTGGCGCAGGAACGAGCGCATGGACTCTGCGGGGACATTGGGGACATTGAGGGGACATTGAGGGGACATTGGGGACAGGGCTGGCACCGTCGCCCATTCCTAATCCCAGTCCTGTCCCCATTCCCGTTCCATTCCCACACCGCTCCCGTTCCCGATCCTGATCCCAGCGGCCCCACGAGCGCTGGCGCAGGAACGAGCGCACAGACTCTGCCGGGACATTGAGGGGACATTGGGGACATTGGGGACATTGGGGACAGGGCTGGCACCACCTCCCATTCCTAATCCCAGTCCCCAATGTCCCCAATGTCCCCCAATCTGCCCAACACCCCCAGTGTCCCCAAT
>NW_026627699.1:3500-4728 GCF_030028575.1 Malurus melanocephalus
CTCACTGGGGGTGTCCCCATCCCCCCTTGGGGACAGGACAGAGGGGACAGAGAGACCTGGGGGTGTCCCCACCCCCCTTGGGGACAGAACAGAGGGGACAGAGAGACCTGGGGGTGTCCCCATCTCCCTTGGGGACAGAACAGAGGGTCCCAGAGGTGTCCCCACCCCCCTTGGGGACAGGACAGAGAGTCCCAGGGGTGTCCCCACCCCCCTTGGGGACAGGACAGAGAGTCCCAGGGGTGTCCCCACCCCCCTTGGGGACATGGGAGGAGGCAGAGAGGTGACACAGGTGACAGGGAGGTGACAATGGAGGTGACACAGGTGACGGGGGTGCCACAGGTGAGGTGACGGAAGTGACACAGATGACAGAGATGACACAGGTGACAGGTGCCACAGTTGGCAGAGGTGACACAGGACGCACGTGCAGGCGGCAGCTGTTGCGGGGTAGGACAATGGAGGTGACAGAGGTACAACGGGTGACAGAGGTGACAATGGAGGTGACAATGGAGGTAACAGGGAGGTGACCCAGGTGACAGAAAGGACCCACTGCTGACTGCGTAGGACAATGGAGGTGACAGAGGTGACAATGGAGGTGACAGAGGTGACACTGGAGGTGACAGAGGTGACACAGGTGACACAGGTGACAATGGAGGTGACAGAGGTGACAGAGGTGCCACAGCACTCACGTGCAGGCGGCAGCCATCGCTGACGGGGTAGGACAATGGAGGTGACACAGGTAACAGGGAGGTGACACAGGTGACAGTGGAGGTGACAGTGGAGGTGACACAGGTGACACAGGTGACAATGGAGGTGACAGGGAGGTGACACAGGTGACAGAAAGGACTCACGTGCAGGCGGCAGCCATCGCTGACGGGGTAGGACAATGGAGGTGACAGGGAGGTGACAATGGAGGTGACAGGGAGGTGACAGAGGTGACAATGGAGGTGACAGAGGTGACAGAGGTGCCACAGCACTCACGTGCAGGCGGCAGCCATCGCTGACGGGGTAGGACAATGGAGGTGACAATGGAGGTGACAGGGAGGTGACACAGGTGACAGAGGTGACAATGGAGGTGACACAGGTGCCACATCACTCACGTGCAGGCGGCAGCCGTCGCTGACGGGGTAGGAGCCCAGCAGGGCCTCATCGCGGTCCAGCGGCCCCAGGGGCTCATCCTCGGCACCGAACAGCTCCAGGTCCATGCACGAGGCCGGGGAGCCCACCACCA
>NW_026627700.1:0-1240 GCF_030028575.1 Malurus melanocephalus
CCCCTCCCCACCCTCCCAGGCAGGAATTCCTCGCCCAGATCCCCCCCCAATATCCCCTTTTCCACTCTGATCCATTCCCTGTGTCCTGTCCCTGCAGCCCTTGGCCCCAGTCCCTCTCCAGCTCTCCTGGAGCCCCTGGAATGTTCTGGAAGCTCTCCCTGGAGCTTTGATTCCTTGAACCAGAGAAAAGCAGATCCAGGGAATGCAAACACCTCCCTTCACCTGCTCTTTCCAGCACCCACCCTGCACCCAGCAGCTCCTTGGGGTTATTGAGGGGTTGGGAGATGAAGGTGCAGAGCCTGGACAAACATCACACAAAACCTAAACCAAAAAGGCTTCAAATCCAACCCAAACCCACAGCAAATCCCAGTCAGGCATCACATCCTAGCGAGTTCCTGGTTTGGGGTGAAGGGTCACCACGTGAATTGTTGTAACACAACTCAAATATTTAGGATCCCTCRAATGTGAGACTCCCCAACACAGCTCAAAACAGATCGGCTGAATTTTCCAAGGGAAATTCAGGATTGGCCAAAAAAACTTCAGCTTCCTGTCAGGACGGCAAGGATGGGAACTGCTTTGGGTGGCCAGACACGCTTTAAATCCTCACAGCAGCCATCAGGCAGCTCCTCTTTCAAAATTTATGGAGAAAAGAAAATCCTGCCCAGCCCGGAGTCGCTGCCAGTCCCGCTCCCTTCCCTCTCCCAGGCCGGAACAAAAGGGAACATATTGCAACTGTGCCGGGAGAGCAGGGCTGCTGTCTGCTCCTTTAAATGTAACGTTAATGCCCTGTAATCAGCTTTAATTTTTAAACAGGCCCAGCCCTCCTGTCCATTCCCCTAATTCAGGACACGTGGAAGGTAAATGGTCTGAGCTCAAAGCGGCCAGGCCAGGCTGTGACAGCTGCGGAGCTGAGAGGGATCATGGGATGGAGGGAGAGAGGGAGGGATGGAGAGAGGGATGGAGAGAGGGAGGGAGGGAAGGAGAGAGGGAGAGAGGAAGGGAGAGAGGGAGGGAAGGATGGAGGGATGGATGGATGGATGGATGGATGGATGGATGGATGGATGGATGGATGGATGGACGGATGGATGGATGGATGGATGGATGGATGGATGGATGGATGGACAGGGATGGATGGATGGAGGGATGGATGGATGGATGGATGGATGGATGGATGGATGGATGGATGGATGGATGGACGGATGGATGGATGGATGGATGGATGGACAGGGATGGATGGATG
>NW_026627700.1:3226-4388 GCF_030028575.1 Malurus melanocephalus
ACTCCACTCCTACCCCATTCCAGTGCCAGACAGCCCCTCCAGGGAGGAATTTCCTGCCCCTATCCCAAACCTCCCCCATGCAATTTGAAGTCGTTTCCCCTGGTCCTGCTGCTCCATTTTTTTAGGAACAGAACCCCAGGCCAGGCACAAACTGAGCTTTTCCCTCTGAGTCCAGCAGCTCCATTGCTCAGAATTATTCAGAATTTTCATCCACACAYAGCAATTTGTCTTTTAGGAAACCTCTCCCTGTTCCTGGAGCTGCCCAGCAAACCCAGAAATTCTCCCTCTGCTCTCCCTGGTGTCTCTTCTACTCCTGCAAAAACATTTTCCTCACCTTTCCTCCTTGGCCTTGGCATTAAATCCTACCTGTTTCAGGGTAAACCTTCATTAAAAAATTCTGTTCCCACCAGGGAGGCCCTACAAAACGCTTGACTCTTTCCTTCCTGTCCTTCTGGATGCAAACATGCTGATCTGCACTTTGCCAAGCTGCTAGCGACTCATTTGGCTCCACTTTCCCTAAAAAAGGAGATCCAACAGGGAAAATGTAAAAAAACTGCTTTGGAAAAGTGATATCTGCAGCCCCTGAGCCTCCCCCCGAAATTTGGAATTGATTTTCTTTTTTGGGAAAAAGTCATCAGGTGACGCAGTGTTGGAAATCCCAAAAGCAAGGATGGGGATCCCAAAGCAGAATGAGGATCCTAAAGGAAGGATGGAGATCCCAAAGTGAGGATGGGGATCCCAAATCAAGGACGGAGATGCCAAAGCAAGAATGGGGATCCCAAAGTGAGGATGGGGATCCCAAAGAAGGACGGGGATCCCAAAACAAGAATGGGGATCCCAAATCAAGGACGGGGATCCCAAAACAATGATGGGGATCCCAAATCAAGGACGGGGATCCCAAAACAATGATGGGGATCCCAAATCAAGGACGGGGATCCCAAAGCAAGGATGGAGATCCCAAAGCAAAGACGGGGATCCCAAATCAAGGATGGGGATCCTAAAACAAAGGACAGTGATCCCAAAACAAGGATGAGGATCGCAAATCAAGGACAGGGATCCCAAAGGAAGGATGGAGATCCCAAAGCAAGGACAGGGATCCCAAAACAAAGATGGGATCCCAAATCAAGGACGGGGATCCCAAAGCAAAGATGGAGATCCCAAA
>NW_026627701.1:0-702 GCF_030028575.1 Malurus melanocephalus
GCCCTGGACAGGGGTTTGAGTCACCTGGAGCACCCTGGACAGGGGTTTGAGACACTGAGAGCACCCAAAGAGGGGTTTGAGTTACCTGGAACGCCCCGGACAGGGGTTTGAGTCACCTGGCACCGCTCAGAGCACCCCAGAAAAGGGGTTTGGGTCGCTGGGCACTGCTTGGAGCACCCTGGACAGGGGTTTGAGTTACCTAGAGCACCCTGGACAGGGGTTTGAGTTGCCTGGCACTGCTCAGAGCACCGCAGAAAAGGGGTTTGAGTCGCCTGGCACTGCTCAGAGCACCGCAGAAAAGGGGTTTGAGTCGCTGGGCACTGCTTGGAGCATGCCAGACAGGGGGTTGAGTCGCTCAGAGCACCCCAGACAGGGGTTTGAGTCACCTGGCACTGCTCAGAGCACCCCAGAAAAATGGGTTTGAATTGCTGGGCACTGCTTGGAGCACCCCAGAAAAGGGGTTTGAGTTGCTGGGCACTGCTTGGAGCACCCCAGAAAAGGTGAGAGTGCTCCAGACAGGGGTTTGAGTCGCTGGGCACTCCTCAGAGCACCCTGAACAGGGGTTTGAGTCACTTGGAGCACCCCGGAGAGGGTTTTGGATAGACTGGGCACCACTTGCAGCACCCCAGACAGGGGTTTGAGTCGCTTGGAGCACCCCAGACAGGGGTTTGAATCACCTGGCATTGCTCAGAGCACCCCAGA
>NW_026627701.1:4937-5537 GCF_030028575.1 Malurus melanocephalus
AGCCCACGGACACCAGACTTATTTCAGTTTACCACTGAGCACTAAGGRTAACTGCAGGGCACTGTAAATGTTCATTCCTTTGCGTTAATTGCTGTTGGAGTCATGGTTTAGTATATTATACCAGCCCCAGCTTGCTCCAGTTCCTTATCCTRTTTGCTTTGGCCAGGATGCTTTAAAAAAAAGAGGGGAAAAAACCTGAGAAAATGCTTTTAATGATTATTCAAGGGAGCATGTGAAAAAGCATTACTGAACATTCTGCAAGGCACAAGGACAGTCCTAGAGGCATCCCAATGATGCCTGATGATTTTTGCTTTTCCCTTTACACTTCTGTACTCTCTACGCATCCATTTGTACCTCCTAGTCCACATGCTTGTAATTCCAGGAGCTTAATATTCCAGCTTAGTTTAAAAGTTCTGCTGGGCAGAGAGACCAAACATCCTGAAGAAAGAGTCAGTGTGCACTGTGCTATCTTAAACCTGAGCTCCAGCCTTGGTGAAACCTTCTGTCCAAAACATCTTCTGTAAACTGGGCTCTGACAACATCCAGGAGAAGATTCATTAAAATAAGAATTCATTACTGCATTTGTGAAGTTTTTTATTG
>NW_026627702.1:0-1001 GCF_030028575.1 Malurus melanocephalus
CAGTATCCCCACCATTCCCAGTATCCCCAGTCCCCCCAGTATCCCCAGTATCCCCAGTATCCCCAGTATTCCCAGTATCCCCAGTATCCCCAGTATCCCTCTCTCTCCATCCCCAGGCTCAGATGTCGGTTCTCTGCGGCTCTGGGAGGTGATTTCTGGGCGCTGTCTGCGCTCGCTGCCACTCCCAGTATCCCCAGTATCCCCAGTACCCCCACCATTCCCACCATTCCCACCATTCCCAGTATTCCCAGTATCCCCAGTATCCTCTCTTTCCATCCCCAGGCTCAGATGACAGTTCTGTGCATCTCTGGGAGGTGATTTCGGGGCGCTGTCTGCACTCGGTGCCACTCCCAGTATCCCCAGTATCCCCAGTATCCCCAGTATCCCCAGTATCCCCAGTATCCCCAGTATCCCCAGTATCCCCAGTTCTCCCAGTATCCTCTCCATTTCCAGGTTCAGACGATGGCACTCTGCGTTTGTGGGAGGTGATTTCTGGGCACTGTCTGCGCTCGCTGCCACTCCCAGTATTCCCAGTATCCCCAGTATCCCCACTGTTCCCAGTATCCCCAGTATCCCCAGTTCTCCCAGTATCCCCAGTATTCCCAGTATCCCCAGTATTCCCAGTATCCCCTGTGTCTCTCCAGGTTCAGACGATGGTTCTGTGCGTTTGTGGGAGGTGATTTCAGGGCGCTGTCTGCGCTCGCTGCCACTCCCAGTATCCCCAGTATCCCCAGTCCCCCCAGTATCCCCAGTATCCCCACCATTCCCAGTTCTCCCAGTATCCCCAGTATCCCCAGTATCCCCAGTATCCTCTCTCCATTTCCAGGTTCCGATGACGGTTCTCTGCGTTTGTGGGAGGTGATTTCTGGGCGCTGTCTGCGCTCGCTGCCACTCCCAGTATCCCCAGTCCCCTCACTCCCACCATTCCCAGTATCCCCAGTATCCCCAGTATCCCCTCTCTCTCCATTTCCAGGCTCCGATGACGGTTCTCTGCGTCCCTG
>NW_026627702.1:3046-4129 GCF_030028575.1 Malurus melanocephalus
TTCCCATTTTATTCCCCTTTAATCCTCTTTTATTCCCTTTATTCCCATTTTATTTCCATTTCATTCCCATTTTATTCCCATTTTATTCCCCCTTTATTCCCATTTTATTTCCATTATATTCCTGTTTTATTCCCACTTTATTGCCATTTCATTTCTTTCTTATTCCCCTTTAATCCTCTTTTATTCCCCTTTTTTTCCTATTTCCTTCCCATTTTATTCCCGTTTTATTCCCCTTTTATTCTCATTTTATTCCCCTTTTATTCCCCTTTTATTCCCCTTTCATTCCCCTTTTATTCCCCTTTTATTCCCATTTTATTCCCCCTTTATTCCCATTTTATTTCCATTATATTTCTCTTTTATTCCCACTTTATTCCCATTTCATTTCTTTTTTATTCCCATTTTATTCCCACTTTATTCCTACTTTATTCTCTTTTATTCCTCTTTTTTCCCCTTTTATTCCCCTTTTATTTCCCTTTTATTTCCCTTTTATTCCCCTTATATTCCCTTTTATTCCCCTTTATTTCCATTTTATTCCCATTTCATTCGCTTTTATTCCCTTTATTCCCCCTTTATTCCCACTTTATTCTGTTTATTCCCTTTTTTCTGCTTTATTCCCTTTATTCCCCATTTAATTCCCATTTTATTCCCTTTATTTCCCTTTTATTCCCATTTTATTTCCACTTCATTCCCATTTTATTTCCACTTTATTCCCATTGTATTCCCCTTTTAGTCCCGCCTTATTCCCATTTTATTTCATTTTTATTCACACTTTATTCCCATTTTATTTCCATTTCATTCCTTTTTTCCCTTTTATTCCCATTTTATTCCCATTTTATTCCCCTTTAATCCTCTTTTATTCCCTTTATTCCCATTTTATTTCCATTTCATTCCCATTTTATTCCCATTTTATTCCCCCTTTTTTCCCATTTTATTTCCATTATATTCCTCTTTTATTCCCACTTTATTGTCATTTAATTTCTTTTTTATTCCCATTTTATTCCCACTTTATTCCTACTTTATTCCCACTTTATTTCCCTTTTATTCTCCTTTTATTCCCATTTTATTCCCTTTTTATTTCCACTT
>NW_026627703.1:0-1105 GCF_030028575.1 Malurus melanocephalus
TATGATATTCTGTGCTGTTCTGTGCCATTCTGCTCCCCATCTGCAGCATCTCAGGGCAGAGCTGAGTCCAAGGTTTGTGTTTACAGGAGGGATTTTGCTCGTGCTGGTAGCAAACATACCTTGGACAAACTTGGAAAACGCCACCGAGGTTATTTCAGGAGCCTGGGGCAGAGCTCTGGAGCTCAGAATTTACCCAAAATGGGATTGTCAGACACGGGGAGAGGTGGAAAGCAGGACCTGCAGCAGCACAGGCTCYTGTGGGGTTTTGGACAGAGCAGCAAAGGGAACCCCCAGAGCTTTTTTGGGTCTCATGATTTTTCTGTGGGAAATCAGGGTTTGTCTCAGTGATGTCCTTCAAAGAAATAAAAACCCCAAATGATTTTCAAAGCAATTCACTTCAGCAGCATTTAGGGAAGGGCAGTTCAGCCGAGTGTTTGAAGATGAAAGAGGAAAAGCTTTGGGAACTCAGCTGGAACCCAACCAGAAGACACAGATTCCCTTTTTTCCCCATTCCAGAGATGCAGGAGCCATAACCCACAGCTCTCAGGGGAGCAAAGTGCAGATTTCACTGACCTCAATTCATCTGACCCACTCCACATTTCCTCACAGGCACTGGAGAAAAGCCAGACAACCCCAGAGAGGCAGAACAGGTAGGAAAGATGCACTGGCACTGCTAAAAACCCACAAAACTTCCAGAAAAAACAAAAAAAAAACCAAAAAAACAACAAAAAAACCCAAACCCAAACCTGGCTGAAATGCAGACAACTGGGTTTTAGGTTTAAATGTCTTTGACTAAAAATAAGATGCAACCAGCTGGAAAAACAAAGCAAGGAGCCCCCAGAGGCTTCAGCACCGATGATTCAGAGAGAAAAGCTGCCCCAGGGCATTGCTGAGGTGCAGAGAGCACAAACTCCTGACAAAGCCCTTGGAAAGGTCTCCCAGGGCAAACCCAGCCCTTGTGTCATTGTCCAGAATGGATCAGAAGAGGAAATCCTGAAGGGATTAGGATTTCACGGTGCTGAGATGGCTCTGGTGCTCTGTGCAGGACAGAGGATGGGCACAGGCAGGGAATGCCATGGACACAGCAGATAAATGACAGATAAAT
>NW_026627703.1:1400-2594 GCF_030028575.1 Malurus melanocephalus
ATCCCATCCCATCCCATCCCATCCCATCCCATCCCATCCCATCCCATCCCATCCCCACTGTGGGATCCTGTGGGTTCCTGGCAGCAGCAGCAGAGCAGCCCAAAGTGCAGTAAACAGCCACAGTGCTGTGCTATCACCTTTAATCAGAGCATTTCTTGGTTATTTATTATAAAATAATAAATAGCTGATATCTGCAGAACTCTGCCCCAGCCCCACACAGAGGGACAGCAGTGACCTGAACCACCCAAGGGGTAAAAACCCAGCAGGGATCGGGTTCAGCACGGGAACGGGGGAATGGGGGAGCTGAGCTGGGTGGGATTTCACCCAGACACAGACACCAGGGCAGGGTGAGCACACACACACACAGAGCCTTTCTGCAGACTGGGGACAAAAACAAGGGCAGCAAGACTTTGCTTTGACATCTGTTTGCACTGCAGGCTCCAAAAATCACRGAAAATTCATCTCCTCCTCCTCCAAAAGAACAGGGCCAGGTTCTTCACCCCTTTTCAGGTGTTCTGGCCTGAGGGAAGAGCTGGGGCTGAGCTCAGATTGTCAGTGGGATGAGTTCATTCTAGAGCCTTCCAGGAGCTGACAAAACCACTCCTTCTCTGGAGAACCAAGGATTCATGGATATGATCAAACTGATTTCCTCATGACTGTAATATTCCCTGGAGAACCAAGGATCCATGGATATGATCAAACTGACCAAGGATTCATGGATATGATCAAACTGACCCCCTCATGACTGTAATATTCCCTGGAGAACCAAGAATCCATGGATATGATCAAACTGATTTCCTCATGACTGTAATATTTCCACCTGTATGGCTCCACAACTCACCTCAGTCCCAGATTAAAGTTAAGTTAACGGAGTTTCAGACAGAAAAAAGCCCCAGCAGCCCCAGGCAGGCTGAGCTCTCACAGGAATGCTGCCCTGGTGTTTACACGGAGCCCTCAGCACCAGGAATAGCTGAGCAGTGAAGTCAGAATTTGTGTTTGTGAGCAGCCCCCACAAGGCAGGGGAGACACAGAGCTTGAGATATCCACACTTGGGAAGAAACAGCCTGATGTTCATGGGCTCAGCTGTCACCTATGCACAGCTCAGAACTGCTGCTCATCCAAACCACAGCTCTGGTTTGGTCTCAAACAGCTCAAAAAGCAGAATTTCCATGTTGGACAGGGGGAAGGAGTGCC
>NW_026627704.1:0-1624 GCF_030028575.1 Malurus melanocephalus
ACCTCCGGGAGCCCGGGAACGTGGCACCGCGAGATCTCGCGAGATTCCGCGGGAAGAGGGGCGGGGACGAAAGGGCGAAATCCGCCCGGAGTAAATATGGCGGCGCGGCTTCAAGAGGGATATCGCGAGATCTTCCGCGGGAAGAAAGGGAGCTATGCTGGCTGCGTTTCGGTAGAGTGCCTGTGGGGTCTGCAGAGTTTTGGGCAGAATTTTGGGTTTTTTAGGATGAATTTGGGGATTTTCAGCGGGATTTTATCGCTTCGGGCTGCATTTGAAGGGTCCTTTCCCCGCCAGCCCGAGCGGATCGGGCGGAAGCGCCCTCAACCAAGATGGCGGCGCGGCTTCTCCCTCGTTCTCGCGAGATCTCCCGCGGGAAGAACGGGATCTACGCTGGCTGCGTTTCGGTAGAGCCCCTATGAGGGTCTGCAGTATTTTGGGCAGAATTTTGGGGTTTTTAGGATAAATTGGGGATTTTCAGCGGGATTTTGTCGCTTCGGGCTGCATTTGAAGGGCCCTTTCCTTTCGCTGCCCCGAGGATCGGGCGGAAGCGCCCTCAACCGAGATGGCGGCGCGGCTTCTCCCTCATTCTCGCCAGTTTTCCCGCGGGAAGAACGGGATCTACGCTGGCTGCGTTTCGGTAGAGCCCCTGTGGGGTCTGCAGAGTTTTGGGCAGAATTTTGGGGGTTTTAGGATGAATTTGGGGATTTTCAGCGGGATTTTGTCGCTTTGGGCTGCATTTGAAGGGTCCTTTCCCCGCCAGCCCGAGCAGATCGGGCGGAAGCGCCCTCAACCGAGATGGCGGCGCGGCTTCTCCTTAGTTCTCGCGAGATCTCCCGCGGGAAGAAAGGGAGCTATGCTGGCTGCGTTTCGGTAGAGCCCCTATGGGGGTCTGCAGAGTTTTGGGCAGAATTTTGGGGTTTTTAGGATGAATTTGGGGATTTTCAGCGGGATTTTGTCTCTCCGGGCTGCATTTGAAGGGTCCTTTCCTTTCGCTGCCCCGAGGATCGGGCGGAAGCGCCCTCACCCGAGATGGCGGCGCGGCTTCTCCCTCATTCTCGCGAGTTTTCCCGCGGGAAGAACGGGATCTATCCTGGCTGCGTTTCGGTAGAGCGCCTGTGGGGTCTGCAGAGTTTTGGGCAGAATTTTGGGTTTTTTAGGATAAATTTGGGGATTTTCAGTGGGATTTTATCGCCCCGGGCTGCATTTGAAGGGTCCTTTCCCCGCCAGCCCGAGCGGATCGGGCGGAAGCGCCCTCAACCGAGATGGCGGCGCGGCTTCTCCCTGGTTCTCGCGAGATCTCCCGCGGGAAGAACGGGATCTACGCTGGCTGCGTTTCGGTAGAGCCCCTGTGGGGTCAGCAGTATTTTGAGCAGAATTTTGGGGTTTTTTAGGATGAATTTGGGGATTTTCAGCGGGATTTTGTCTCCCCGGGCTGCATTTGAAGGGTCCTTTCCCCGCCACCCTCAGCGCTGCCCCGAGGATCGGGCGGAAGCGCCCTCAACCGAGATGGCGGCGCGGCTTCTCCCTCGTTCTCGCGAGATTTCACACGGGAAGCGCGAACGCCACTGACCAATCAGAGAAGTGCTGGCAGAACTCCGGGCGGAACCGGCTCCTCAGCGGCGCC
>NW_026627704.1:2480-3792 GCF_030028575.1 Malurus melanocephalus
GGATCTGTGAGGGGGTTGGGGGGCTTGAAGTGGTTTTGGGATGGATTTCTGAGGAAATTAGGGGTTCTGAGTGAATTTTGGAGGTTTCTGACAGGTTTTGAGTGGATTTCTGAGGAGATTGAGGGTTCTGAATGAATTTTGGGACATCCTGACAGCTTTTGGCGGGATCTGTGAGGGAGTTGGGGCTCCTGAGGGGTTTTGTGTGGATTTCTGAGGAAATTAGGGGTTCTAAGTGAATTTTGGGGTTCCTGAGGGGTTTTGGGGTGGATTTTTGAGGAGATTTGGGGTTCTGAGTGAATTTTGGGGGTACCTGAGGGGTATTGAGTGGATTTCTGAGGAGATTGAGGGTTCTGAGTGAATTTTGGGGGTTCCTGATGGGGTTTTGGATGGATTTCTGAGGAGATTTGAGGTTCTGAGTGAATTTTGGGGTTTCTGAGGAGTTTTGGCGGGATCTGTGAGGGGATTGAGGGTTTCTGAGGGGTTTTGAGTGGATTTCTGAGGAGATCGGGGGTTCTTGATGAATTTTGGGGTTCGTGAGGGGTTTTGGCGGGATCTGTGAGGGGATTTGGGGAGCTTGAAGGGGTTTTGAGTGATTTCTGAGGAGATGGAGGGTTCTGAGTGAATTTTGGGGATTCCTGAGGGGTTTCGACGGGATCTGTGAGGGGGTTGGGGTTCCTGAGGGGTTTTGGGTGGATTTCTGAAGAGATTTGTGGTTCTGAGTGAATTTTGGGGGTTCCTGAGGGGTTTTGTCTGGATTTCTGAGGAAATTGAGGGCTCTGAGTGAATTTTGGGGGTTCCTGAGTGGTTTTGGGTGGATTTCTGAGGAGATTGAGGGTTCTGAGTGAATTTGGGGGGTTTCAGACCACTTTTGGGTGGATTTCTGAGGAGATTTGGGGTTCTGAGTGAATTTTGGTGTGTCCTGAGGGGTTTTGGCAGGATCTGTGAGGGGGTTGGGGTTCCTGAGGGGTTTTGGGTGGATTTCTGAGGAAATTGAGCGTTCTGAGTGAATTTTGGGGGCTCCTAATGGGTTTTGTGTGGATTTCTGAAGAGATTTGGGGTTCTAAGTGAATTTTGGGGTTCCTGAGGGGTTTTGGGGTGGATTTTTGAAGAGATTTGGGGTTCTGAGTGAATTTTGGGGTTCCTGAGGGGTTTTTGAGTGGATTTCTGAGGAGATTGAGGGTTCTGAGTGAATTTTGATGTGTCCTGAGGAGTTTTGGCGGGATCTGTGAGGGGATTGGGGGTTCTGAGTGAATTTTGGGTGGATTTGTGAGGAAATTGAGGGCTCTGAGTGAATTTTGTGGGTTCTTGACAA
>NW_026627705.1:0-974 GCF_030028575.1 Malurus melanocephalus
TCTATGATGGCAGAGTCTGCTCTGTGATCTCACACCCCACTCTATGATGTCAGAGCTGTGATGTCACATCACCACCCTGTCATGTCACACCATGCTCTATGATGTCATGCAACCAGCCAGTGATGTCATAGCCTGTTTTGTGATGTCACAACTCACTCAGTGATCTCCCAGCCAAAAATGTCATGTCATGCAGTAACTTGCAAGGCCAGAGCCCATCCTGTGATGTCACACTGCCTGATCTATGATGTCATATACCAAAACAATCATTACAGCCCTTTCTGTGATGTCACACAGTAGCCTCCATGACACCACTGCTGCTCAATGACCTCACACACCGCACTCTGTGATGTCATACCCCAATCTGTGATCTCACACACCGCACTCAGTGATGATGTCACACAGCCCCTTTCTGCCATCACAGCTGCTCGCTGGCTCTGTGACACAGCCCCAGAGGTGCCGCTCTGGCACAGCCCCCTCTGGGCCATGGCACAGCCCCTGCCAGTGCTGAGCCCTGGGAGCTCTGGCTGTGCCCTGCCCGTGTCCCTGAGATGCCCTGGCAGTGCCCCAGCCCTGCTGGGCCGTGCACAGGAGCTGCTCCTGGCCAGAGCTGTCTCTCTGCAGCGCTGCCCTTGCCAGGAGCTGCCTCTGTGCCAGGAGCCCGGCCCAGCTCAGCAGCAGCAGCACCAGGACTGCAATGACCCTCTGGGCGTTTGGGGCTGCTCACATCACACTCAGTCCCTCAGGGTGTGTCCAAAAAACTCCTCAACAATTCTAAGTGAGATTTAAACACTGAAGTTCCTTGTAGTTTAAATGGATTCCCCAGAGGGACAGGACTGAGAAAGCGTCCCCAGATTCCAGTTGGAGCCGAGCACTGGGGGCAGTGATGACAGGTGGGGACAAACCAGGGAAAGGTGTCTGTGATGCTGAGCAAACCTGGATGTATTTCAGGAGTCCAAAGGGTCCAGCCCTGAGCC
>NW_026627705.1:3626-4716 GCF_030028575.1 Malurus melanocephalus
CTCCTCCTGACCACATATTTTCTCCTGCCCAGAAAGACCTTATCCTCTCGGCAGAGAGAAAGAGTCCCTTTTCCTGTCCCTGGGAATGACCTGAGGTGGGATCAGATATAATGACAGGGGCATGGCCAGACCCTCATGTTCTTCCATCCCACCTCACATGAGTCCCAGGGACAGAGAAGGGACAGGTGTCTTCCTAACATGGATCATTGGGAATGTGTGTCACCAGGGCTCTTCCCAAACTGGGTCCCATGATGGAGGATGAAGTTGGAGCAGCAGATGAAGCATTTCCTGCACAAAGGGCACTCACAGGGCTTCCCTTAGTGGTGCCTCCGTTGGTGTTGGACCAAGTGAGACCTACAGTAGAAGCTCTTCCCACACTGGGGACACTCGTAGGGCCTCTCCCCAGTGTGGATGCGCTGGTGGATGATGACGGTGAAGTTTCGCTTGAAGCCCTTCCCACAGTCGGGGCAGCGGAAGGGCCTCTCCTCTGTGTGAATCCGCTGGTGTGTGAGGAGATTGGAGCTCTGTGAAAATCTCTTCCCACATTCAGAACACTCATAGGGTCTCTCTCCAGTGTGGATGCGCTGGTGGCGGATCAGTTCAGAGCTGTAGCTGAAGCGCTTCCCACATTCCCCACACTCGTAGGGCCATTCCCCAGTGTGGATCAGCCGGTGACGGATCAGGATGGTGCTTGTGCTGAAGTTCTTCCCACACTTCAAGCACTTGTAGGGCTTCTCCCCAGCGTGAAGCTGCTCATGGACCACTCGGTCCAAGCCCCGGCTGAAGCTCTGGGTGCCTTCCTGGCCCTGGGTGGGTCTTTTCCCCTCAGAGCACCCTGGGCTGTGTTTGGAGCTGCTCCTTGCGCAAGATCTCCAGGGCTTTTCCTTCTCATTAGATTCTGGCACTGTGCAGTCTGTCAAAATGGCCTCTTCCACGGGGTTCTGCTGGTGGGATTTGTCCTCCCTGCTCTCCATCCTCAGCTCATTGTCTGGGGGAGGAAGGACATGGAGAGGATGGGATTTGCCTCTGTGCCAGAGGGAAGGGGAAGGAGATCCCCCCAATCCATCCCCGGCAGGACGGTGTCGGCAGC
>NW_026627706.1:0-1272 GCF_030028575.1 Malurus melanocephalus
TAAAAATTCCCCCAAAAAAATCCCAAAAAATCACGAAAAAAACCCCAAAACTTCCCAAAAAAATCCAAAAAAATTTCCCTAAAAATGTTCCAAAAAAATTAAAAAAAAATTCCCAAAAAATTCCCTAAAAAAGTTCCAAAAAAAATTCCTAAAAAATCCCCAAAAGAGCCCTCAAAAAATGCCCAAAAAATGACCAAAATTTTCCCCAAAATATCCTAAAAAAATTCCAAAAAAATTCCCTAAAAAATCCTAAAAAATTTAAAAAAAATCCTAAAAAAATCCTAAAAAATTCCTAAAAAAATCCTAAAAAAATTCCCCAAAAATTCCCAAATTCCCAAATCCCAGAGGGTGAAATCCCGTGCAGCCCCGATGCCTCCTCACGGTGACTTCCCACCTGGAAAAAAACATGGAATGGTCAGAATTCCAAAAAAAAAAATTCCCGAAAAAAATCCCGTGAAAAACGGTGAAAAAACGGCGAAAAAAATTGAAAAAAAAGCATAAAAAATGCCCCAAAAATGATAAAAAATTCCCAAAAAAATCCTAAAAATATTCAAAAAAATTTCCCCAAAATATAAAAATAAAAAAGAAAAAAAAATTCCATTAAAAAAAACCTAAAAAAATAAAAAACATTCCATTAAAAAGCCTAAAAAAATCCCATTAAAAATGGTGAAAAAATGGGCAAAAAATCCTAAAAAAATAATTTAAAAAAATCCCTAAAAATTCCAAAAAAATTCCCTAAAAAATCCTAAAAAAATTTCCTAAATAATCCTAAAAAAGTTCCCAAAAAATTTCTAAAAAATTCCTAAAAATATTCCTAAAAAAATTCCCCAAATATTCCCCAAATATTCCCAAATTCCCAAATCCTGGAATGTGGATTCCCGCGCAGCCCTGACGCCTCCTCTCGGTGACTTCCCACCTGGAAAAAAACCTGGATCAGTCAGAATTCCCCAAAAAAAATTCCCTGAAAAAAATCCCATGGAAAACAGCAAGGAAACGGCGAAAAAAACACAAAAAACATTGTAAAAACAGCAAAAAAATGCCCTAAAAATTGACAAAAAGTGAGGAAAAAATCGTCAAAAAATCCTAAAAATATTCCAAAAAATTGCCCAAAAATAATAAAAAATCAAAAAAAATTCCTTAAAAAAATCCTAAAAAAAATTTTTAAAAAAATTCCATAAAATAACCCTAAAAAATAGCCATTAATCACTACGAAGAAAGTATAAAAATTCCCAAAAAAAAGCTAAAAAAATTTCCCAAAAATCGCAAAAAAAA
>NW_026627706.1:2414-3698 GCF_030028575.1 Malurus melanocephalus
ATTGGGAAAAAAATGGCGAAAAGAAGGAAAAAAATTTGGAAAAAGATTGAAAAAAGTTGCGGAAGAGCGATAAAGGATTGGAAAAGAATCGCAAAAAAAATCAATAAAAATTCCATTAAAGATTCCATAAAAAATCGCCAAATAATGGGAGACGAGAAGTAAAAATTTTGGAAAAAATAAGAAAAGAAATTGAAAATAATGGAAAAGGAATGGAAAAAATTGGACGAAAAATGGCGAAAAGAAAGAGAAAAAAGTCGAAAAAATTCGAAAAAAATCCATAAAAAATCGGGAAAAAATGGGAAAAAAATGCCGAAAAAAATCCCAAAAAATTCCAAAAAAATTCCCAAAAATTCCCAATATTTTCAGGAATATTTTACCATTATGGAATGTCGTGCTGGCCCTATCCAGGCCCTGTTGTGGACCCCGATGCCATCCCCGTTGGGCCCCGATCCCACGGCGTGGTTGCGCAGGACGTGGATGGCGTCATCCAAACGCCAAAAAAAACCCTAAAAAATCCTAAAAAAACCCCTAAAAAATTCCTAAAAAATCCTAAAAAAATCCCCAAAAAATCCTAAACTAATCCCAAAATATCCCCAGAAAATTCTAAAAAATCCCTGGAAAAATCTGTCAAAAATGGGCTCAAAATACCGAAAAGAATCGCAAAAAAAAGGGAAAAAAATGCCTAAAAAATTCCATAAAAAATTCCTAAAGAATAGGAACAAAAAGGTAAAAAAGTGAGAAAAAATAAGAAAAGAAAAGGAAAATAATGGAAAAGGATTGGAAAAAATTGGGAAAAAAATGGCGGAAAGAAGGAAAAAAATTTGGAAAAAATTGAAAAATCGTGGAAGAGCGATAAAGAATCGGGAAAAAATTGGAAAAAAATGAATAAAAATTCCATTAAAAATTCCATAAAAAATTGCCAAATAAAGGGAACCAAAAGGTAAGAATTTTGGAAAAAATAAGAAAAGAAAAGGAAAACATTGGAAAAGGAATGGAAAAAATTGGATGAAAAATGGCGAAAAGAAAGAGAAAAAAGTCGAAAAAAATAGAAAAAAATTCATAAAAAATCGGAAAAAAGGGGAAAAAAATTCCGAAAAAAATTCCAAAAAATTCCCCAAAAATTCCCAAAATTTTTACCATTATGGAATGTCGTGCTGGCCCTATCCAGGCCCCGTTGTGGACCCCGATGCCGTCCCCGTTGGGCCCCGATCCCACGGCGTGGTTGCGCAGGACGTGGATGGCGTCGTCCAAACGCTCCAAGCGATCCTCCAGACGGCTCTAAAA
>NW_026627707.1:0-1163 GCF_030028575.1 Malurus melanocephalus
TTTTTTTTTCCCCCAAAACTGCTCTGCGACCTTGCTACATAAATACACGGATTTTTTTCCTGCGGTTTTGCCGGATTTCAGGCGTCGGGGCCGGCGGTGGCCACGGCTTTGGGCAGGTGCCAGAGGCCGTTGTGCCGCTCGTCGGGGACGCCGTCRGGACGCGAATCCCCGTTCCAGCGGCGCTTCAGCCGCAGTTTGGGCGGCATCAGAGCATCCTCGCGTTTCTCCAGCSCGGCGGTGTCCCCGCAATCCCGGCTCGCTGCTTTTTCCGTTGTTTTTTCCGCTGTTTTTTCTATGTTTTTCTCCCCGTGCTCCGCGTTCTCCTCCGCCATCCACATCGCCGCCGGACGTGCGAACAGCGCCGCTTTCCCTTCCTCCTCCTCCTCCTCCTCTTCCTCCTCTCCATCCTTTCTCTCCGGTATTTTTTCCTCCATTTTTCCCCGCATTTCCCCCAAGATTTCCTCGCTCTCCTTCTCCACTTTGACCCTGGCGGTTCCGATTTGTGCCGCCGATCCTGCAGCAGCCGCCGCTCCCTCGGGGCTCTCGAGCCGCTCTCGGTTCTTCCTCCCGGCCGGCGGCGGCTGCAGTTTGATGGGGAACTGCGGCTGTTCATCCACGGGCAGCGGGCACTGCAGCGGCGGCACCACCAGCGGGTACCGGGGGAATGTCCGCGGGCTCAGGTGATAATTGAACACCGAGCACGCCTGCGAGTGCAGATAATGCTTCATCTCCTCGGGGTTGAAGGAGAAGCAGCTGCTCCCCGCGGCGGCGGCGGCGAACGGGCTGAGCCCCGGCGAGGGGCTGTAAGAAAACAGCGTGGGGGTCAGCGATAAAGCCGGAGACACCGGGATGCCCATCAGCCCGCCGGCAAACGGGCTGCGAGGATGCTCGGGGAACATGCCCGGCCTGGAGAAAAGCGGCAGCACCACGTCGGGTTTGCGTTTGGGCGGCGCGGCCGAGGGGTGCGATGGAGGGAGGAGGTCCCGGCGCCATTCTGATGGTGGTTCCTCGGTCTCGGTGGTGTCGGCGCCGCGCTCGGGGTCGGGGTCGGAGCGGGACGGCAGCAGAGAGGCCGGAGGGAAGCGAGGGACGGCGTGGGCATCATCGGCCGGGGGAGAGTGCGGCTCCAGAGGGGGGAAATGGAAACGCGAGGAGGCCGTGGG
>NW_026627707.1:3625-4688 GCF_030028575.1 Malurus melanocephalus
TTCCATCCCTGTTTTCCCTGTTTTTTTCTTTCTACTGGATTCATCTTCCAGGCTTTGCCCTGAAAGCTGGGCTGGGCTACTCCAAATTGGGCTTTTTTGTGGAGAAAAGTTGGGAATTTTTGAGAATAACAACTTCCAGAGGGTTCTTTTTATCTTTATGGATTCAATAATGCCCAATTCCCCTAGTTTTCCTGTTTTTTTCATGTTTTTCTCATGCTTTTTTCCTCCTCGATTGACCTGCCAAGCTTTTGCCTGGAAGCTGGGCCAGGCCTCCCCAAATTGGGACTTTCTGAGGAGAAAAGTTTGGAATTTTTGAGAATAACAACATCCAGAGGGTTCTTTTTATCTTTATGGGTTTGAGAATCACCAATTTCCCTGCTTTTTCTGCTTTTTTGCTGCTTTTTCCTTGTTTTTTTCCCTGCTGGGATTGGCTTTCCAGGCTTTCCCCTGGAGCAGCTCGTGCCAGGCCAGACTCCTCCAAATCTGCATTTTTTGAGGAAAAAAGTTGGGAATTTTTGGGAATAAAAACTCTCAGAGGGTTCTTTTTATCTTTATGGCTTTGATAATCACTGATTTCCCTACTTTTTCTACCTTTTCCTTGTTTTTTTCCCTGCTGGGATTGGCTTTCCAGGCTTTCCCCCAGAGCAGTTCATGCCATGCCAGACTCCTCCAAATCAGCATTTTTTGAGGAAAAAAGTTGGGAATTTTTGGGGATAACAACTTCCAGAGGAACTTTATTATGTTTATGAATTCAATAATCACAAATTTCCCTAAATTTTCCTACTTTTCCTGCTTTTTTCCCTGCTGGATTGGCCTTTCCAGTTTTCCCCCAGAGCAGCTCATGCCAGGCCGGGCCCCTCCAAATTGGCACTTTTTTGAGGAGAAAACTTTAGAATTTTTGGGAATAACAACTTTTTTCCTCACATTCCTTCATCCCGGGTCGTTTTCCCACCATTCCCACCCAGAATTCCCACCCAAAATTCCCGAATTTCCAGGGCTCACCGTTGGGCCGGATGTTGATGAAGGGATAATTGGGCATCACCAGTTTGTTAAAGTTGAATTT
>NW_026627708.1:0-1294 GCF_030028575.1 Malurus melanocephalus
CGGGACTCTCCTCCTGTCGGGTTTGGGGCTTTTTTGTGTCCCCTTTTATTACCACGGAATCASCGGGGACCCCAAAATGAACCGAGCGGCGCCCGTGGGGGGAACCCTCCTGATCCTGGGCTGGGCTGCCATGGCCCTATAGACACCCCAAAAACATCGGGGGACCCCAAAAACATCGGAGAGACCCCAAAAACACCAGAGAGACCCCAAAAACATCGGGGGATCCTATTGATCCTGGGCTGGGCTGCCATGGCCCTATAGACACCCCAAAAACACCGGGGGACCCCAAAAATACCGGGGACACACCAAAAATACCGGGAGAGACCCCAAAAACATCGGGGACACACCAAAAATACCGGGAGAGACCCCAAAAACATCGGGGGATCCTATTGATCCTGGGCTGGGCTGCCATGGCCCTATAGACACCCCAAAATCAACGGGGGACCCCAAAAATATCGGGAACACCCCAAAAATACCGGGAGAGACCCCAAAAACATCGGGGGATCCCAAAAACATCGGGGAGACCCCAAAAACATCGGGAGAGACCCCAAAAACACCGGAGAGACCCCAAAAACATCGGGGGGACCCCAGAAACATCGGGAGAGGCCCCAAAAACATCGGGGGAGACCCCAAAAACATCAGAGGACCCTAAAAACATCGGAGAGACCCCAAAAACATCGGGGGATCCTATTGATCCTGGGCTGGGCTGCCATGGCCCTATAGACACCCCAAAATCACCGGGGACCCCAAAAATACCGGGGACCCCAAAAACACCGGGAGAGACCCCAAAAATATCGGGGGATCCCAAAAACAGCGGGAGAGACCCCAAAAACATCGAGGGATGCCAAAAACATCGGGAACACCCCAAAAACATCGGGGGGACCCCAAAAACATCGGGGGGACCCCAAAAACACCGGGGGACACTGCTGATCCTGGGCTGGGCTGCCATGGCCCTATAGACACCCCAAAATCACCGGGGACCCCAAAAATATCGGGGGAGACCCCAAAAACATCGGGGAACCCCAAAAATATCGGAGAGACCCCAAAAACATCGGGGGACCCCAAAACATCGAGGGATCCCAAAAATAGCAGGAGAGACCCCAAAAACATCGGGGGACACCCCAAAAACATCGGGGGGACCCAAAAAACATCGGGGAGACCCCAAAAACATCGGGAGGATCCTAAAAATATCGGGAGAATCCTAAAAATATCGGGAGACCCCAAAAACATCGGGAGAGACCCCAAAAACATCGGGGGAACCCAAAAACATCGGGAGACCCCAAAAACATCGGGG
>NW_026627708.1:4973-6397 GCF_030028575.1 Malurus melanocephalus
TTTTTGGGTTTTTTTTTAATGAGTTTTTGGTTTTTTTCAAGGGGGATTGAGGTTTTTTTCAGGTTTTTATTTTTTAGGGTATTTGGGTTTCTTTGGTGGGGTTTGAGTTTTTTAAAGTGGGTTTGAGGTTTTTTGGGGGTTTTTATGGTGTTTGGGGTTTTTAATGGGTTTTTGGTTTTCTTCAAGAGAGTTTGAGGGTATTTTTTCGGGGTTTTTTTTGTTTTTTTAGTGTTTTTTTTTTAGGGTGTTTGGGGTTTTTTTATGTTTTTTGGTTTTTTAAAGGGAGTTTGAGGGTTTTTTTGAGGGTTTTTTGGGTTTTTTTTAATGGGTTTTTGGTTTTTTTAAATGGGGTTTGAGGTTTTTTTTGGTTTTTAAGGGTGTTTGGGGTTTTTGATGGGTTTTTGGTTTTTTTAAAGGGGGTTTGGGGTTTTTCTTCAGGGTTTTTTTTGGTTTTTAGGGTGTTTGGGGTTTTTAGGGTGTTTAAGGTTTTTTTATGGGTTTTGGGTTTTTTTAACGGGGGTTTCAAGGTTTTTTTCAGGGTTTTTTGGGAGTTTTTAGGGTATTTGGGGTTTTTTGGATGGGTTTTTGGTTTTTTTAAAGGGGGTTTAAAGTTTTTTCAGGGTTTTTTAAGGGTTTTTTAAGGGGTTTTTTTTGATTTTAGGGTGTTTGGCTTTTTTTGATGGTTTTTGTTTTTTTGAAGCGGGTTTGAGGTTTTTCAGCGTTTTTTGGGCTTTTTTTCGGGGTTTTTTTTTGGTTTTTTGGGTGTTTGGGGTTTTTTATGGGTTTGGGTTTTTTAAGGGGGTTTTAGGGGACTGGGAGTGACCGGAAGTGTCACTGGGAGTGACCGGAAGTGTCACTGGGAGTGACCGGAAGTGTCACTGGGATCGCTGCTCCCCCGCCTGCGCTGCCCCTTTAAGAAGGGGCGTGGCCTCCCCCGATTGGTCCGCGCGCCGCCCAATGGGAGCCTTCCGTGCGCTATCCCAGCCGCTGATTGGCTGGAAAGATTCTACTCGCTGACGTCACGGCTGTTGCTGAGCGACAGCCAATCACAAACTCCGAGCCCCGCCTTCTGCCGCCCCATTGGCTGAKCAGCCGCTGAGGGGCGGGGCCTCGACGCTGATTGGTCGCAATGCCGGAATCATGAACCAATAAACGATCGAGTTGTGTTCCCGCCTCTGTGACGTTATCGGAACGGGCTGAGGCCTCCCCCCCCCGTGAGACCCCAAAAAACCCCAAAATTCACCCGAAAACACCCAGAATTCACCGAAAATTTATCCAAAAACCCCCGAAATTCACCCAAAATTCACCCAAATTCTTCAGCGGTTCCCCCAAAGCCACGAACCCCAAAGGATTCCCCACAAAACCCTGAGAGCGCCCCCAAAATGGCCTCGAGATCCCTCAGGAGACCCCAGACCCCCCAAAAT
>NW_026627709.1:0-881 GCF_030028575.1 Malurus melanocephalus
AAAAAAAAATCAGTGATTCTGATTCTTTTCCATGAGGGTAATTCTGCTGCTTTTCTGCATTTGCTACTTGTGGGGTGAAGGAAGCACTGCCCAACTTCTGTAAGCACCGTTTACACCTGAAAGGGTTTGTCCAGCTGCTCCTTGGTGAGGTCTGTGGGATGAAAGAAGCCACTGACTGAATTATTTTGTTAGCAATAGACTATTAAAGGCTGCATTTTCTGTCATAGAAGCTGGAGATTTTAATCTGTTAAAGGATCGTTCACCCTTTGACTTCTGGGGACAGGTCTGGTGCCTATGAGGGATGTGATGAAAAACAGCACAAGTACAGCAGCTCATGGAATCACAGAATCGTTTGGTCTGGGAGAGACCTTAAAGCTCATCCAGTTCCATCCCAGGGACACCTTCCACTAGACCAAGTTGCTCCAGCTTGGCCTTGGACACTTCCAGGRAAAATACATTCTAAGATTGCTCTAAAAAGACAATTTAATTGACAGAGGAGGCACTGGAAGATTTCTTTATAAATCCAGATCAGAACTAAGGCTCCTTCGTACTCAGATCCCCGCAGATTTAGGCTCCATTGGAACCTTCCTCTGGGCTTGGAAGGTGACTGGGACAGCAAGCAAGGATTTGTTATGGAAAGATGCAAGKCAAAGTGTAAAAAAAGGTTTTGTTATTATTTTCCTTGAAATTTTGAGTTCTATTCTGCCCTTTAATGCAACTCCAGTCTGAGAGGAACGTTTCCCTTTGTGCTCTCTGGTAGGAAATAGCTCTTGAGAGACTCTTTAACCTTTGTCAGGGAATTTAAGAGCTCATTTCCCACAAATGACAGGATAAGATTGCCCTCGTGTGGCTCAAAAGAGAAATAAAGGCAGGAAAAAAAC
>NW_026627709.1:2441-4283 GCF_030028575.1 Malurus melanocephalus
CTGGAACAAGATGGTTTTTAAGGTCCTTTCCAACCCAAACCATTTCATGATTCTGATCACAGAATCACAGAATGTGCTGAGCTTGAAGGGACCCACAGGGATCAAATCCAACCCCTGGCCCTGCACAGACACCCCAACAATCCCACCCTGTCCATCCCTGGCAGCGCTGTCCAAACGCTCCTGGAGCTCTGGCAGCCTCAGGGCCGGGACCATTCCCTGGGGAGCCTGGGCAGTGCCAGCACCCTCTGGGGACACAAGAACCTTTCTCTGAAATCCATCCTAAACCTCCCAGACACAGCTCCAGCCATTCCCTGGGTCCTGTCCCTGGTCACAGAGCAGAGCTCAGTGTCTGTGCCTCCCCACACTCCGAAATTTCACCACACTGTACAAATCTCTTCCTTCACCTTCCTCTGCCTCAGGTGCTTCTGTCACCAGCCCAGGGATTCTCTCCCCCAAGGCTCATTTTCTAGTGGGAAGCTCTTCTGATCTTCCCCCTGGAGAGGGCCCTGTGACCCAGCAGTGGGACATCTCCTCCCAGAGGATCCCCACAGTGGGATGGTGTCCATGGGGTGSTGGCTGCYGTGACCCACCTGGGGACAGYRGGCACAACTTCTGGGGGCACCTTCTGGAACACCCAGAGATGATGTCACAGTCCTGTGCAGAGCTTTATCAGGCAATAAACGTTAACATTCCTCAGTCCCAACTGCCAGAGTGTAAAGGATTTGTTATTTTTATGAAGGAGAAGATCAAAGGCTGGTGGGACAGAAGGCCCCAATAACCTGGATTCCACCTGACTGAACACCCACATCCTCCCATAAAACTTCACCACAAATGAGAGTGGTTCGTGCCAGGCCCTTTGTCGGCTTTGAGTGATCCAGCCTCAGGAACCAGGATCTGCAACTGCCCCTATTACACACGGAACAAACATTATTCCTGCCATAAACTCTTTGAGGCAGAGCTCCTGTTTTATTTGCATTAATTTACCCAGCCTCTTTCCCAAGCTGTCTCCTGACTTCCTGCACTCACAAACCCCACAAGAGCCTCTCAGAGATGTCAATCCCCAACTGATTTAACTGATAGCTCTGTTTTGATGTTGCTCCTCATGGGGAGGAGCAGAATGTGGGACCACAACAGAGGCAAGGTTGCCCAGCAGGCTCAGCAAGGTGGGGGAACATCTCCAGTAGCTACACATCAACGGAGTAGCTGCTCCTGGTTTTGCCCACTGACCCCTCCAGACTCTAAAATCTCTCCTGCAGTTGGCCAGGCCCCTCTGAGCCTCTGGCATTCAAATCCTCTGGTTTTCACAGCCTCACACACATGGAAACTCCTGGCTCCCAAGGCTCTATCCCAGTTGGTCAGCTCCTCTGGCTGGACACTCCCTGGGATCACATCCCCACACCCCCACGTGGCACATGAACCCTCCACCCACTGTCACACTACAGTGGGGCTCTCAGACCTCTCTGCAGAGGGAATAAACAGCCCCTGACCCAGGAAAGGATTTAGGAGTGGAGGTGAATGAGAAGCCAGGTCACAGTGTGCTGATCAGGATCAGGATCAGGATCAGGATCAGGATCAGGATCAGGATCAGGATCACACTACCCAGTAAGCTCTTTACGCAGCACGGGCCACACTTGTCCCCTGAGCCTTATTTTTTTCCCTGAGTTTGTTCCTCTCCAAATTCCATCAACACCTCCATTTCCACACCTTTGGTTCCTCCCTTAAACATCCCTATAGTAAAACTAATGGGATCCTGAACTGGCCTTCCCATACACTTCACAATGTGAAGTATATCACATTGTGATATATATATCCCTCTATAGGGAGAGAGGAAGAAGAGAGGGG
>NW_026627710.1:0-4201 GCF_030028575.1 Malurus melanocephalus
CAGGTACACACTGAATGTTGTTGGATTCAAGTTCCTACTCTCACACAGCCCCTCCCTGCATCCTTTTAACCCATTTTTTAGAAGGTTCTCCACTGTGCCTCACTCGGGGCACTGTCTGGCACACCTTGCACCCAGGGACAAAAGGGCCACAAACTGACACCACAACAGAAASCCACTCCTGTYACATCCAAACATTTCAGTTTTCACRYGTATTWTTTTAAGRCAAAAAKAATCCYAAAGCCAAGTCCTTTGTACTTTGCAAGAGAAATTTCTTGATTGAAGGCACAATCACGTTCACACAACACAACCACCCAACARGAGTGCCCTGGATTGTGCCAGGAATTATTTTGGAGGCACAAAGCCATAGTCAGAGCACATTTAGGGTTGGTAAAGGAACAGGAAAGCCACTGCCACCCAGACTGGCAAAGCAAACTCTGTCCCTTATGCCAGAGAGTTTCAGTGGAAATTGCTGTCTGCTCAACAAATAAAATGCAGCTCTGGAACAGCAAAGAGGTAAAACTGGAATTACTGCTGATAATTACCAATAAAKGCACCTAAAAGGACCGTGGAGGTGAAATGTGTGTGTGCAGAAAGTTCACTTTTCAGCTGACAGGACAGATTCCAGACCCTGCTGTGTTTACATCAGGCATGGCTGGTACCTTCTCTTTAGGGACAGTTTAGGCAAATTTCTACAGAAAAATTAGCTTCTGCTTTCCAGTTCTACAGCACACTAATAGGCGGTTCCCCTAAGGCTCTCTCCCCTCTGGAAAAAAAAAAAAATCCTTCTTAAAATTGACTGGAAGAAAGCAATGCCACACAGCAGCTCAGAACAAGACACACATCATTGCTCTCCAAAATTGGCTGTAACTTCACATTTTCAAGTAGCTGATACACTGAAAATGGACTGTCACAACATAAATCGTTTCCCTAGGATAATTCTAGGAAGTTTTTAAATTTTRCTGACAGCCATATCCATTGCAATGCACTAAGGGGAAAGGCAGTAGCTGYTCACACAGGTCAGCTTTTCCATATCCTTTACACATTCTATAGCAGGACCCACAACCCACTGGAGGGTAATTCCATGAGATTAAATTTGTGTCTTGCCCCCAGTCATGTTCTGGAAAATTTACTGTGAAGGATGACCTTGTTTCTTGGCCCAAACCTGAAYTGTATTTAAAGACTAATTTAAAATTTTGCCATTGACTTTCATGAGTTTCCAAAAGACCTGCTTTGTTTTTTTTTGAAGAAAGAAAATGCAGACACCTTCATTTCAGGTGGAAAAATGCTTTCCTTCATTACAGTCTGCAGTGGAAAAAATGTCCTTGAAAAAGTAAAATGTCGTGTTTGACACTGAAAACATCACATTGTAACTGTGCCCAGCAGGGCATCCCTGCATCTCTCACATGGGATCCTCTCATTTCTCAAATGCTCCTGRGCTGAGCTATATCTCACACAGACTAAATTTATGACACAAAATTCTGCATGGGGAGAGCAACTAAGTTCATCAACAACAGCATCTATACTGCAAATTCCTGGCATTGATTTTTGAGGTTTATTTACAACTGCAGCTCTATATTTTTGTATCTATGTATTGCATTGACAGTGGATGATCTGCCTCTGGAACAACAGAAAACTGCACAAGGAAAGATCTTTTGCATCAMCACATCTGCATGTTCTGCAGTAACATATAAAATGTAAGGTATTTAGCATTTACTCTGCTCCCTCAATAAAAAAAAAAATCAAATGGCAAAAATTAAATCACATAGCCTGAAACTGTTGATTGAAATAAAGAAAAAATGTCTTTATATGGTACTTTTCATAAATAAAAAGAAGGGGAAAGCTCTTAAGTGAAACAAAAATGGATMTAGAACAGAACTTGATACAGTAATTAATTTCAACTTACTACTTGTTCAACTTCAAAGCCATAGGAAAACAGAAGGCATTTAAATAAAACTTCTTAATTCTATAACTCCTACATGTATTAGATACATTTAACCTGTCTAACCAGTTACTCAGCCATGTCCAAATAAGCACAGTTCAAACAAGACACAATAGTTTCATTTTACATGCTGCCACGTACAGGATTATGCAACCAGCCAGTAAAACTTTTCTGCAACAGTAAAACAAGAAATATTTATTGGGGGGGGGAGAAGAAAAAAGGTGTAAAGCATGGTGAGAACAATAAAACAATAAAAGAGGCACTTTTTCCTCCCTATTTGATTTTGTTGCAGACAAGCTGACCATGTGTGCTCACCCCTGTGCTGCAGGAGGCTGAGCAGGAAGCTCTGCCATCCAGATTTTTACCTGTTGAAGCATTTCTTCTGTCGCATTCAGCTTCAGCTGATGCCCCTCCAGACAGATTTCCAAGTCCCGGATTTTCTCTCCTTGGGCTTCCACCTGGTCTGTGAGAACACTCACCTGTAAYGTGAGAGCAGAGGCACAACGCTGCCCAACTGACTGTAAAGAAGCTTCAATTACCTTATACATAGAACATCCAAATGCACGTTTTAACAAGAAGCTCTCCTTTAAAGCCCTCAATGCTTTAATATTCTGGTGCACTGCAGCAACCTGCCCTGCCAAGACAGACGATTTTGCAGTCTTACCTCGATTTTGTTCCAACCCCGCCCTGTCATCTCCCCTCCCCTGCAACTGCTCTGATATAAAAAAGAAAGGGCATTTCAAGAAGAGGTGGAATGCTGCCTATAGGTAGCTTGGGTCCTTTCATGCAAAAGTCTGGAAAATTGGAAAGGAGCAAACAAGAACAGAGGATTCTGGAAATACTTTATGTGGTTTTGGAGCACGCATCGCCATTTCAGGTTCTGYTGGCATTGCACTCCCTCAAACAGATAAGCAGGAAAACTTCTCATCCCAGACACAACCAATTACTTCAGTCCTCACAAGAAAAAAACCCAGCTCACCTACTAATAAAGAGTTCTGAAGTTATAAAGAATGTAAAGAGTAAAAGGCAAGTTTTAGCAGTGGCAAAGTTGAGAGATGAGAGATGATAGGAAGMAGTGGGTGGAGGCAGATGGAGGGGGACACATCCAAACTGGGGCAGGAGGAGAAATCCCTGCAGGAATTCCGTTGCTTGCCTACTTTGTTTTGTTCTCATTAAATAAAAGATGATACACAAAAAACCCCATTTGAGGTCAGAAGGCAAGAWGAAACAAACTGAATCCTCTCCTTCAGTGTGGTGCAGGTTCCAAAGAAAGAAAACCAGTTTAGTTTAGAGCATCAGGTTGGGTTTAAACAGCATTGCAACCTGGAAGGAAAACTTTGCACATTAAATGTGGCCCGCAAAAGAATTTGGGAAAAGCTTAGCAGCTTTGGGAGCATGTGCTGAGTGTTCCAGCAGTTGGGCTGAGAGGCACATCAGCCACTTTGAGCTCATATTTTCCCCTCTGTCCAGGATCACATCTGCCAGAGTCTTCAAGGAATCCACAGGCAGAACACAATCCCAGTTYATGCTACGCTGGCAATTCCATTTTGCTTTAGGAGTGCAACACCTGCAAGGSTCAGCCTGCAGGTAATGCATTTTCTGTAAAAGTGAGGTGTGTTGAGCACTTWGCTAAAAATCAAGTGTTAGAAAGGTTGAAATGTCTGAGGCAAGACTGGAGTACCCCCAGCCTTTAATCCCCACCGATTCCAGCTGTGGGCCACTCATTATCCCAGTTTGGAACAGAGGTGCTCTCCTCCCATTCCTTCTCATCCTTCCTGCCAGAGGTCACACCCAAAGCCAGATTTGTACCAGATTTGTACCAGATTTGTACCAGATTTGTACCAGCAGACTGCCCCAGGCCTGTCACCCCAGCATGGGGCTGCCTGTGCTCCTGATAAAACTGCCTGCACAGCAGAACTGGAGTAACCCAGGTGCTCATTCCAGCTCTGCCTTGGCACCTTTGCTGCTCTTGTTGTTGATGTTCATCTTCCAGACTGAGGTTTTTGTCTATCTTATTTGCAGTTCCAAAGGAAAATGTGTAAATATTGACTAAGCCTTTGGGTTTGATGGGGGTGGAAGTGATGGCTGTGAAAGACAAGAGAGAGATGTTTCCTAATTCTGATTTTATTCCTTCTAAGAGAAACTCTAGGCAGTCTCCAAAGCCTTTCATAAACCCCTCTTTTCTGTGCATTTGGCTGGCTGTGTTCTTGGTACTTGTGTGGATGAAGAAACAGKGACTGAAAACCTGCAGGACAGAGACAG
>NW_026627711.1:0-1471 GCF_030028575.1 Malurus melanocephalus
GTCAGCGTCAGGCACACCTGGGGAGGGGGCGGGGGGTCACCGGGGTGGGACCCCCAAAATGGGGTGTGGGGATACCCCACTGACCCCAAAATCAGCACCAAAATCCCCACAATGTGCCCCCAATGCACCCCAAATACACAAAACCCTCATTAAAACCACTTGGGGGTCAGCGTCAGACACACCTGGGGAGAGGTTGGGGGGTCAGGAGGGTGGGACCCCCAAAATGGGGTGGAGGGACCCCCAATTTGGTGCAGAAATCCCATAACTGACTCTAAAACTGGCACAGAATCCCCACAATGTGCCCCCAATGCATCCTAAAAACACAGACCCACATTGAAACCACTTGGGGATCAGGGTCAGGCAAACCTGGGGAGGGGTCCGGGGGTCAGTGAGGTGGGACCCCCAAAATGGGATGGAGGGAACCCCCACTGACCCCAAAATCGGCCACAAAATCCCCACAATGTGCCCCCAATGCACCCCAAATACATGAAAAGCTCATTGGAATCACTTGGGGGTCAGCGTCAGGCACACCTGGGGAGGGGGCAGGGGGTCACCGGGGTGGGACCCCCAAAATGGGGTGTGAGAACACCCCACTGACCCCAAAACTGAACCCATAGATCCCTCAGTGCACCCCCAATACAGGAAAAACTCATTGCCCATACATGAACCCCCATTGGAATCACTTGGGGGTCAGCGTCAGACACACCTGGGGAGGGGACGGGGGGTCACTGGGGTGGGACCCCCAAAATGGGCTGTGGGGATACCCCACTGACCCCAAAATTGGCACCAGAATCCTCACAATGTGCCCCCAATGCACCCCAAATACATGAAAAGCTCATTGGAATCACTTGGGGGTCAGTGTCAGGCACACCTGGGGAGGGGACGGGGGGTCACTGGGGTGGGACCCCCAAAATGGGCTGTGGGGATACACCACTGACCCCAAAACTGAACCCATAGACCCCTCAGTGCACCCCCAATACACGAAAACCTCATTGCCCATACATGAACCCCCATTGGAATCACTTGAGGGTCAGCGTCAGGCACACCTGGGGAGGGGGCAGGGGGTCACAGGGGTGCGATCCCAAAATGGGGTGTGGGGACACCCCAATGATCCCAAAACTGGCACCAAAATCCCCACAATGGGCCCCAATGCATCCTAAATACACAGACCCACATTGGAACCGCTTGAGGGTCAGCGTCAGGCACACCTGGGGAGGGGTCCGGGGGTCAGGAGGGTGGGACCCCCAAAATGGGGTGGAGGGACACCCCACTGACCCCAAAACTGGCACCAGAACCCGCTTAATGTACCCCCAATGCACCCCAAATACACGGACCCACATTGTGGTCATTTGGTCACTGGGGTCAGGCACACCTGGGGGGCACCCGGTGGGTCTGGGGGCACCGCGAGGTGTTGGGTGGGACCCCAAACTGCCCCCAGGCACCCCCAGTCCCCCACATTTCCATCCCAGTC
>NW_026627711.1:2336-3937 GCF_030028575.1 Malurus melanocephalus
AGGCCGAGGAAGACGGCGACGCCGGTGATGAGGCGGATGAAGTGCTCGATCTCCATGGCGATCGGCGTCCGGCCAACCTCCAGCCCCGAGGCCAGCGACGCGATGCGGCCCATCACCGTCCGGTCACCCGTGGAGATGACAATGCCACGAGCGGTCCCTGGGGGACAGGGGACATGTGTGACACCCATTGTGGGGACAGGGGGACAGGAGGTGACCATCACCATCCGGTCACCCGTGGAGATGACGATGGCACACACCATCCCTGGGGGACAGAGGGGACAGGTGTGACACTGATGGGACAGGAGGTGACCATCACCATCAGGGCACCCGTGGAGATGACGATGCCACGCGCCGTCCCTGGGGGACAGGGGGGACATGGGTGACACTGATGGGACAGGAGGTGACCATCACCGTCCGGTCACCCGTGGAGATGACGATGCCACGCGCCGTCCCTGCGGGACAGAGGGGACAGGTGTGACACTGGGGGTACAGGGAGACATGGGGTGACCATCACCGTCCGGTCACCCGTGGAGATGACGATGCCACGCGCCGTCCCTGGGGGACAGGGGACATGTGTGACATTGGGCATGTCCAGGGGGGCAGGATGTGTCCACCAGTGCCCGGTCACCCGTGGAGATGACGATGCCACGAGCAGTCCCTGGGGGACAGGGGACAGGTGAGGGTGACATTGTGGGGACAGGTGATGTCCCATCACCGTCCAGTCACCCGTGGAGATGATGATGCCACGTGCCGTCCCTTGGGGACAGAGGGGACAGGTGTGGGTGACATTGATGGGACAGGATATTCCCATCACCATCCGGTCACCCGTGGAGATGACGATGCCACGAGCAGTCCCTGGGGGACAGAGGGGACAGGTGTGACACTGGGGGTACAGGGAGACATGGGATGTCCATGACTGTCTGGTCACCCGTGGAGATGACAATGCCACACGTGGTCCCTGGGTGACAGAGGGGACAGGTGTGACACTGATGGGACAGGATATTCCCATCACTGTCCGGTCACCCGTGGAGATGACAATGCCACGTGCCGTCCCTGGGTGACAGGGGACATTTGTGGGTGACACGGAGGGGACAGGGGATGTCCCATCACCGTCCGGTCACCCGTGGAGATGACGATGCCACGCGCCGTCCCTGGGGGACAGGGGACATGTGTGACACTGGGGGTACAGGGGGGACACGTGTGACACTGGGAATGTCCAGGTGGACATGTGTGACACCCACTGGAAGGACAGGAGGTGACCATCATTGTCCAGTCACCCGTGGAGATGACGATGCCACGAGCGGTCCCTGGGGGACAGAGGGGACATGGATGGGTGACATTGAGGGGACAGGATATTCCCATCACCGTCCGGTCACCCGTGGAGATGACGATGCCACGCGCCGTCCCTGGGGGACAGGGGACATGAGTGACATTGCACGTGTCCAGGGGGACACGTGTGACACCCATTGTGGGGACAGGGGGTGACCATCAGCGTCCGGTCACCCGTGGAGATGACGATGCCACGCGCGGTCCCTGGGGGACAGGGGGGACATGGATGGGTGACATTGAGGGGACAGGGGGACACAGGATATTCCCATCAC
>NW_026627712.1:0-940 GCF_030028575.1 Malurus melanocephalus
TGACTCGGATCGGGAGCTCCTCGTGGAGTCCTTCAAAGGGAGGCGCGCCCCGTCTTTATTTGACGGCCCGGAGAGGGCACTTCACCAGCGCCCCTATCTGACGAACCTAAATTCAGATACTAATCAAGGGATTTTGGACCTCCATAACATTTTTGTGCACAAAACTCCGGACGACTCACAGGACGCGTGAGTACATTGGGGTAAAGGGTTCCTTGAGAGGTAGGCTCACCCCCCCCCCCCCCCGTTTGTACGAGACCTCTCTAAAATGTCCCCGTCCGGAGGGAGGTGGGTTTCAGGGATGTGTAAAGGGGGTCGCACTGGCCCCTGGACAGGCGGCGGGGAGCCGCTCACGGAGAGGCGGCTTGGGGGACCCCTAAAGCCTTCCACACAGCCTCTGGACCTGTGGGAAGGGGAGCCCCACGCAAACTCCCAGACACCGGGTAGGGTGGGTGCCCCTACAAGTCTAAATTTTAAGACACCGGGTGGGGCCGGAGCCCCTACAAGTGTGCGTGTGAGAGACGCCCGCGGAGAGGCTGTGAGACGTTTAGACTCRTRYGGCCGCGGAGAGGTGGYTCGTGTGCGCGTGAGTGACGCCCCACGGAGAGGCTGCGAGACGCAYAGMCTCRTATGCCCSCGGAGAGGCGGCGAGAYGCTTAGGCGACTCGTGTGTGTGACTCGTATATCTGTGAGACAGAGCGTGTGCGAGTGTGTCGCCCGCACACTAGTAGGTGTCCGCCCGGGCCGAGGCGACTCGTGCGTGTCACTAGTAGGTGYCCGCCCRGGCYGAGGCRACTCGTGTGTGTGTGACTCGTGTGTTCCGGTACCTCGGYAGTGCGTGTGTAARGGCAGCGCGTGTCAGTGTGATCCTTTGGGTTGGAAGGATAAAATTATAGGTAATGGGTAGGAACAGAAGAAAAGAGAAGTCAGGGAGGGGTGCGTC
>NW_026627712.1:3305-4579 GCF_030028575.1 Malurus melanocephalus
AGGATAATTCAGAAATGTTTGTTAATCCTTGAAGTCCAGTTCCTCTGGTGCAACCTTAACATAGGTTATTCTTAGTAATAAATGAGCATTTAATGTCCTTCTCTGACTAAAAACCAGTCTGAATAAKACTGTACTGCATATCCATTGAGTAGCTTTTACTCTGCTTCTCACTCTCTTTCTAGAAGTATAACAGCATGAAAACATCTCCACACTTTGTTTTAGTGCATGCCTCCTTTTGCTGGGTTGATTTCAACTTAGGTATTGAAGGGCAGTCCAGCAGGTTGCTTCTAATCTCTCAATGGTGTGAGCTTTTAGATTTTTTTGATTCTTTCATAAAGCTTGCTATTGTTTGCACATACACACGCATAAAGGCATGCATGGATGGTGTAACAGAGCAGAGATGTGGTCTGGTATAATCTGTTTCAATTAAGAAAAGCTTATTAGAAAACTCTCAGCACTGGGGCGAAGTGAGTACCATTTTAACAAATCAAATAAAGACAACCTTTTGTGTACCTATATATTTAGTATTACTGCTGGAGAAGCTGCTCACACTGTGTCACCTATACCCGCTTGTGTAACTTGGCATTTTCCCACACAGGGGTACTAAATATAAGACATGGAATTAATACCAATCATAGTCAACTGTTTAAATTTTACTGAACTGCAGATCTCAGTAGTCAGCTTCTCCACGGTTCTAGCAGGCAATACTTGGTGTTTCTCCACCTCAAAAATTTTGAAGGGGTTGTGTGCAGTTCCATGCGAAATACAGATAATTTATCAGATAACATGAAGATTTTAGCGAACAATCTTGGTATCTACTGGTACTTACAATGGTACTTTCGCTTTTACCATTTGCCCTATTTAAAAAATGTCATATCTATAGACATACTAGCTGGAATATGTGTACAATTAAAATACTGTTTATTGTTCAATCTTATTATTTAAAAGGAGGAAACTGGACAAAACCGAAGCGGGACTCACAGAATGCAATGCTCAATGACAACTAAACGGCAAAAACATGTCTTTAATACTCTAGAACCTCATATTTTTAAGGAAATGTATTGCATCAGGGGTATTATAATTACTAGATAATACAGAATATCTGAATTCTGTCTATTATTCATATCCCGACMGTTTAGCTAGCAGGTAACAAGCAATCTTAAAAACCRGCGAAGGAAGAAGGGGGAACCTATCATTAAGGATTGCTGAGAGTTTGCTCAGGGCTCAGTACAGGCAACAGTACAATTTTTGTTTCATGGACCTATTAAAATTAA
>NW_026627713.1:0-1378 GCF_030028575.1 Malurus melanocephalus
CCTCTTTTCACCCGGAAAATTTGGATTTTACGGGATATTCACCGGGAGCAAACGCTCGGAGCGGATTGAATATCCCCAAAATGTGTTCTGCAAGGCCACAGTCACCTCATGGAAATTTTGGGATGGAATTTTTGGAAGTGCTCTGTCCCGGAGGATTGTGAAATAATCAGCACTTTTAAAAAGAGATTATTTTTAATTGTTTTTTAAAGAGAAAAGAGATTATTTTTAATTGTCTTTTAAAAAGAAAAGAGATTATTTTTAATTCGCCTTTAAAGAGAAGATCCTGCAGGGATAGGAGCTAAATGGAACCACGAATGCACTAAGAATCCCAATAATATCAAATCCCAAAATGATTTGGGTGGGAAGGGACCTTAAAACCCCTCAGTTTCTTTGACTGACTCCACATCATTTCCCTTCCCTAATTTTGGGATCTCCTGTGTCCAAAACCCAGGAAAAATGGGCTGTTTTAGAGAAAAATAAATATTTTAATAGTATGAATATATTCTAGTAATAATATGAATTATTAATATTAACAAATTATAGTAATAACAGTAATAATTTTGATTATAGAATATTATATATTTTAATAACTATTTTATGATATTTTGGCATGCACAGCCAACACTTAACGATGATTATCAGCCCTTGCTCTGCGTCTCACTTTGGAAAAATGGGATTGAACTATGTCAGGGAATTTCTGGAATAACTCTGCCCCCACGCCTCAGCATTCCTGGAATTTCTTCAGGAAATTTCTGCTCCTCGGGCTTCAGTGTAAATTTTTTATGTCCTATCTTTGCTGCAGCCATCAAAGCCATGGAAAACCCAAAGCAAGAGAAAATGGGTTCAGGAGGGATCTTGCTGGAGTTTGGCCCTGAATGGGGTCCAAAACCTTGGACAGTGCCCTGTTTGGAAATCAGGGATTTCTCCGTGCAACTGGGAAAAATTCCAGGCCAAATCTTTCCAGCACATTCCAAGGCATTAGCAAGTGAATTAACACCACTCTATTTGGTTATCCCTTTTTTTTTTTTTTTTTTTTTTTTTTTTCGATCCAATTCCACCACTAATATCCCTTTAATTCCTTTCCCAACCTTTGGCTGCAGCTCATCCTTTTGTTCCCTGCAATAATTCCTGAAATTCCTATTTCTATCCCGTTCCTGCCTTGGTGTTGGCATTTCCCTTCCCTTTTGTTCCCTTTGATAATTCCTGAAATTCCTATCCCTATCCCATTCCTGCCTGGCCTCAGCCAGGTGTTGGCATTTCCTTTCTCTTTTGTTCCCTGCGATAATTCCTGAAATTCCTATTCCATTCCTGCCTTGGTGTTGACATTTCCCTTCCCTTTTCCATGATGAAACTCATGGAATCAAGGTCTCAAATTTTC
>NW_026627713.1:3201-4237 GCF_030028575.1 Malurus melanocephalus
ATGGATTTGGGTATGGATATGGGATGGATATGGATATGGATATAGGTATGGGTATGGATATGGATATGGATATGGATAAGGGTGTGGATATGGGATGGATACGAATATGGATACGGATATGGATACGGATATTGATATGGATATTGATATGGATATGGATATGGATATGGATATGGATATGGATATGGATATGTGGATGGATAAGGGCATGGAGCTGCTGTCAAGATGATCCAAGGCATGGAGCTCCTCCGCTCTGGAGCCGGGCTGGGAGAGCTGGGAATGTTCATCTGGAGAAGGGAAGGGTCCAGGGAGAGCTCAAAGCCCCTTTTGGGGCCTGAAGGGGCTCCAGGAGAGCTGGAGAGGGACTGGGGCCAAGGGATGGAGGGGCAGGACACAGGGAATGGGTTCAAACTGGAAAATGGGGAGATTTGGGGATATTGGGAATTGGGAATTGCTGGCTGGGAGGGTGAGGAGGGGCTGGGATGGAATTGCACCCCTGGATCCTTTTGAGTGCCCAAGGCCAGGCTGGACATTGAGGCTGGGAGGAGCCTGGGACAGTGGGAAGGGTCCCCGTCATGGATGGGGTGGGATAGGATGTGTTTTTATCATCCTTTCAATCCCAAACCTTTTGGGATTCCCAGATATCTATAAACAGGTCGATATCTCTGTACAGAATCACAGAATTGGTAAGAAACACAGAATTTTGTTTCTTTTTATGACACCTCCTGCTGTCCCAGGCTGCTCCAAGCCCTGTCCAGCCTGGCCCTGGACTCTTCCAGGGATCCAGGAGCACAAAAAGGTTGGGAGAGTTCTCCAAGATCCTGCATTTTCATACATCAGGATATAAAATCTGTGTGCACACCTGTCCATATATCAACACTGGAGTAATCCCATGAGGTAATTAACATTCTGAAAAATCCTCAAAATGTGGGAATAGGGACTGAGAATATAATTACATGTTAGAAAGAAGAAAATAAAAGAAGGAATTCAAAGAAATCCTGGAGTTGTTCCAAGCAGGATTCCCAGCCTGGAGATC
>NW_026627714.1:0-969 GCF_030028575.1 Malurus melanocephalus
GCTTCCTCCCCCCAAGGCTCCCGAAATTACAGACTTTTCCCACTTTTCCCCAGTTTTTAATAGTTTTTCATGGTTTTTTTTTCCCGGTTTTCCCCAGTTTTCCCTGGATCCGATCGCCTTTCACCGCCCGCGCCGCCGCTTCCTCCCCTCAAGGCTCCCAAAATTCCAGCCGTTTCCTAGTTTTTCCCAGTTTTTTCCTATTTCCCCCAGTTTTTCATGGTTTTCCCCCAGTTTTTCATGTTTTTTTCCCGATTTTCCCCTCTCCTGGTATCCCAGTTTTCCCTGGATCCGATCGCGTTTCACCGCCCGCGCCTTTACACCCTCGAGGTTCCCAAAATTTCCCTTTTTTCCCATTTTTTTCCCCAGTTTTTCCTGTTCTTTTCCCGATTTTCCCAGTTTTCCCCTCTCCTGGTATCCTGATTTTCCCATTTTTTCGCAGTTTTTCCCATTTTTCCCCAGTTTTCCGTGGATCCAATCGCCTTTCACCACCTAAGCCTTTCCATCCTTGTGGCTCCCAAAATTTCCCTTTTTTCCCCTTTTTTTTCCCATTTTTCCCCATTTTTCCCCAGTTTTTTACCCATTTTCCCACTTTTCCCCTCGCCCGGTATCCCAATTTTCCCATTTTTCCCCAATTTTTCCCATTTTCCCCTCTCCCGCTCTGTGCTGGATCCGATCGCCTTTCACCGCCCGCGCCTCCGCTTCCTCCCCCCAAGGCTCACGAAATTCCGGCCTTTTCCCAGTTTTTCCCAGTTTTTGTCCAGTTTTCCATGGTTTTTTCCCAGTTTTCCCCAATTTTCCCCCGTTTTCCCTGGATCCGATCGCCTTTCACCGCCCGCGCCGCCGCTTCCTCCCCCCACGGCTCCCGAAATTCCGGCCAGTTTTTCATGGTTTTTCCTCCGTTTTTTCCAGTTTTTCCCGTTTTTTTCCCGATTTTTCCCTCTCCCGGTATCCCATTTTTCCCTGGATCCA
>NW_026627714.1:4685-5640 GCF_030028575.1 Malurus melanocephalus
TCCCCATTTTTCCACTTTTTCCCTCTCATGGTGTCCGAATTTTCCCATTTTTTCACAGTTTTTCTCATTTTCCCCCAGTTTTCCCTGGATCCGATCGCCTTTCACTGCCTGTGCCTTTCCATCCTCATGGCTCCCAAAATTTCCCTTTTTTCCCCTTTTTTCCCCCAGTTTTTCCTGTTTTTTCCAGATTTTCCCACTTTTTCCTCTCCTGGTATTCCATTTTTCCCATTTTCCCCCAATTTTTCCCAATTTTCCCCTCTTCCGCTCTGCGCTGGATCCGATCGCCTTTCACCGCCCGCGCCGCCGCTTCCTCCCCCCAAGGCTCCCGAAATTACAGACTTTTCCCAGTTTTTTTCCCATTTTCTTTCCCGGTTTTCCTGGTTTTTCCCCATTTTTTTCCCGTGTTTTTCCCATTTTCCCCCAGTTTTCCCCGGATCCGATCACCTTTCACCACCTGTGCCTTTCCATCCTCATGGCTCCCAAAATTTCCCTTTTTTTCCCTTTTTTTCCCCCAGTTTTTCCTGTTTTTTCCAGATTTTCCCACTTTTTCCTCTCCTGGTATCCCAATTTTCCCATTTTCCCCCAATTTTTCCCAATTTTCCCCTCTCCCGCTCTGCGCTGGATCCGATCGCCTTTCACCGCCCGCGCTGCCGCTTCCTCCCCCCAAGGCTCCCAAAATTACAGACTTTTCCCACTTTTTCCCAGTTTTTCCCAGCTTTTTTTCTACTTTTTATGGTTTTCTCCGGTTTTCCCTCTCCTGGTATCCCAATTTTCCCCAGTCTTCCCAATCCCGATCCCATTCCCATCTCTTTATCCCAATCCCGATCCCATTCCCATCTCTCTTTATCCCGATCCCGATCCCATTCCCATCTCTTTATCCCAATCCCGATCCCATTCCCATCTCTTTATCCCAATCCCAATCCCGATCCCATTCCCATCTCTTTATCCCAATCCC
>NW_026627715.1:0-994 GCF_030028575.1 Malurus melanocephalus
GGGCTTTGTATTTTAATTTCAGCACGGCTGTGTCTCTGTCTGCTGAAATTATTCTCTCTTTCCTTTCTCCCTTGGCACTGGAGTTCTTGGTTTCAGTATTTAAAAGATTATTTATTTATTTAACGAATCCATTATTTATTTATTTATTCATTTAATACATTTATTTATATATTTTAAAAATTCTTGATTTATTTATTGATTTATAATGCTATCTAAAATATTTAAAATAGTATTAAAATGTTGCCACGTTGTCTTTGCCACCAGACAGGTGACAAAAGATGTTGTCGCCTTTTCTCTGTAGGGCTTGGGCCTTGGGGTGGCTTTTCCTGGGTGTTTTTCTGGAATTTGGTGGTCCAGGGATGTGAAATCCTAAAAAAAATCATAAAACCTGTGCTCCTTTGTCAGAATTTTGCATTCAGAAAAAGCAGAGAGCAAGAACAACACTCCAGCTCCCCAAAAACCAAACTCCAGGCAGTTCTGCATGAAGGATTAAGGGGTTTGGGGATTTTTTTAATGAAAATTTCCCTAAAATTCAGTGGGATCTGATGGGAATCTGATCAGGGATTCCCACTCCAGGACCTGCCTTTGCTGCCAGCCATGAGATGGGCAGTGGGAACATCCATCCCTGAAGAGACGATTTCACAGGAAAGAGGAAATAACTGAAAAACATGGAAAGAACTTGACACAAACACGAGCAAAATACGAAAAACCAAACCCCAAGGATTGTGCATGAAGGGGTTTGGGGCATTTTAATTAATGACAATTTCCCTAAAATTCAGTGGGATCTGGTGAGAATCTGATCAGGGATTCCCACTCCAGGATTTCCCTTTGCTGCCAGCCAGAGGAACCCGCAGCATTCCCCAAGGACAGAATTTCCCTGCCAAGGGCCAGAATAAATAACCAGAAACCTTTTGCCCCCTGCTGGATTTCCCTTTTTCCCTTTCRTCAGCTGCTGATTGTCCCCTCGATGGCCCCGAGTTCAGGCTGAGGACAC
>NW_026627715.1:3431-4377 GCF_030028575.1 Malurus melanocephalus
CGATTTCCTGTCCCAGGGATTCCCCATTCCCTGCAGGAACATCGGGATTGTCCCTGGAATTGTTCCTGTGCTGATCCTGTGGAGGAGAATCATGTCATGGAACTGTGGGAAGGGGGATGTTGGGATTCATTCCAGGGAGGATTTGCAGGAAGATGGATGGGAGATTCATGGGGGGATTTTGGGATTCCAGGGAGGATTTGTGGGGAGATGGGTGAGAGATTCATGGGGAGATATTTGGATTGATTCCTGGGAGGATTTGTGGGGAGATGTTGGGAAACTCCCAGGGAGATGTTTGGATTCCAGGGAGGATTTTTGGGGAGATGGGTAAGAGATTCACAGGGAGAATTTGGGATCCATTCCAGGGAGGATTTTTGGGGAGATGTTGGGAAAGTCCCAGGGAGATGTTGGAATTCCAGGGAAGTTTTGCGGGGAGATGGGTGAGAGATTCGTGGGGAGATTTTGGGATTCCAGGGAGGATTTGTGGGGACATGTTGGGAGACTTATGGGGAGATGTTTGGATTCATTCCAGGGAGAATTTGTGGTTAGATGGCTGAGAAATTCATGGGAAGATGCTGGGATTCATCCCAGGGAGGATTTGTGGGGAGATGGTGGGAGAGATTCATGGGGAGATGTTGGGATTCATTCCAGGGAGGATCTGTGGGGAGATGTTGGGAAACTCCCGGGGAGATGGAGGGAGGCTTTTTGGGGAGATGGGTGAGAGATTCATGGATAGGATTCACGGATTCATTCCAGGGAGGTTTTTTGGGGAGATGGTGGAAGAGATTCATGGGGAGATGTTGAGATTCCAGGTAGGATTTGTGGGGAGATGTTGGGATTCATTCCAGGGAGGATTTATGGGGAGATGGGTGGGAAAGTCCCAGGGAGATACTGAGATTCCAGGGAGGTTTTGCACAGTGAGGGACAGGAGCAGCTTCCATCCCAGACA
>NW_026627716.1:0-1363 GCF_030028575.1 Malurus melanocephalus
ACCTGGCCCGGGAGCGGCGCTCGGGGTTCCTGGTGGCCCTGAAGGTGCTCTTCAAATCCCAGGTGGAGCAGGAGGGGGTGGAGCATCAGCTCCGGAGGGAAATCGAGATCCAATCGCATTTGAGGTGAGAAAATACACCTGGGACGGGTGAAAATACACCTGGAGAGGGAAAAAATACACCTGGAGAGGGAAAAAATACACCCAAACACACCTGGAACAGGTAAAAACACACCTGAGAGGGGGTGGAGCATCAGCTCCGGCGGGAAATCGAGATCCAATCACATCTCAGGTGAGAAAATACACCTGGGACAGGTAAAAAACACACCCAAATACATCTGGAGAGGGAAAAAATACACCTGGAGAGGTAAAAAATACACCCAAATACACCTGAACAGGTGAAAAATACACCTGGGAGGGGGTGGAGCATCAGCTGAGGAGGGAAATCGAGATCCAATCACATCTCAGGTGAGAAAATACACCTGGGACAGGTAAAAAACACACCTGGACAGGTGAAAAATACACCAAAACACACCTGGGGAGGTAAAAATACACCTGGGAGGGGGTGGAGCATCAGCTGAGGCGGGAAATCGAGATCCAATCGCATTTGAGGTGAGAAAATACACCTGGGACAGGTAAAAAATACACCTGGGGAGGGGAAAAACACACCTGGGACAGGTAAAAAACACACCTGGACACAGCTGGAGAGGTAAAAATACACCTGAGAGGGGGTGGAGCATCAGCTCCGGAGGGAAATCGAGATCCAATCGCACCTCAGGTGAGAAAATACACCTGGACAGGTGAAAACACACCCAAACACATCTGGGACAGATAAAAAATACACCCAAACACACCTGGAGAGGTAAAAATACACCTGGGAGGGGGTGGAGCATCAGCTCCGGCGGGAAATCGAGATCCAATCACATTTGAGGTGAGAAAATACACCTGGGACAGGTGAAAAACACACCTGGACACAGCTGGAGAGGTAAAAATACACCTGGGAGGGGTTTTAGAGGAATTTTGGGGTCTTTTGGGGGGAATTTTTTGGCTTTCAAAAGGTCCCAAATTTGGGTTTTTTTCACGAAATTTTTGGGGGTTTTTGAGGTGGATTTTGGGTTCCAAATTTTGGGGATTTTGGGGGAATTTTGGGGTCCTAATGTTGAATTTTTGAGGTTCAGAAAACTCCCGAATTTGTTGTTTTTTTCCCCGTTCCAGGCACCCCAACGTTCTCCGTCTCTACAATTATTTCCACGACCGGCGCCGCGTTTTCCTCATCCTGGAGTTCGCCCCCAGGGGGGAGCTCTACAAGGAACTGCAGCGCTGCCGCCGCCTCGACGCCACCAGAACGGCCACGGTGAGTCCAAAA
>NW_026627716.1:2875-4300 GCF_030028575.1 Malurus melanocephalus
GAAAAATGGGGATTTTGGGGTGAGAAATGGGGATTTGGAGTGAAAAATGGGGATTTTGGGTAAAAATGGGGATTTGGGGTGAAATAATGGGGGTTTGGGGTGAAAAATGGGGATTTTGGGGCACTTATGGAGCTCAAGATCGCGGATTTCGGGTGGTCCGTGCACGCGCCGTCACTGAGGTGGGATTTGGGGTGAAAAACGGGGATTTTGGGGCATTTATGTGGATTTGGGGTGAAAAATGGGGATTTTGGGGCTTTTGGGGTGAAAAATGGGGATTTTGGGGCATTTATGGGGATTTTGAGGTGAAAAATGGGGATTTTGGGACTGAAAATGGGGATTTTGGGGCATTTATGGGGATTTTGAGGTGAAAAATGGGGATTTGGGGTGAAAAATGGGGATTTGGGGTGAAAAATGGGGATTTGGGGTGAAAAATGGGGATTTGGGGGCACTTATGGAGCTCAAGATCGCGGATTTCGGGTGGTCCGTGCACGCGCCGTCACTCAGGTGGGGATTTTGGGGTGAAAAACGGGGATTTTGGGTGAAAAATGGGGATTTGGGGTGAAAAATGGGGATTTTGGGGCACTTATGGCGCAGGTTTGATGGATTTCTATGGGATTTTTTGGGGTTTTTTTCCAGATTTTTTTCTGGGCTTTTTTTTTAACTCCCAGGTGAATTTGTGATGATTTTTAACCCCTCAGGCGCCGCACTCTGTGTGGAACCCTCGATGATCTGTGGGGTTTTTTATAGGATTTGATGGATTTCTGTGGCGTCTTTTGGGATTTTTTGGGGTTTTTTTTTATTTTTTCAGGTTTTTGGGGTTTTTTCAGCTCTTAGCTGAGTTTTTGATGATTTTTAACCCCTCAGGCGCCGCACCCTGTGTGGAACTCTGGATTATCTGTGGGGTTTTTTATGGGATTTGATGGATTTCTGTGGCGGTTTTTGGGATTTTTTTGGGGTTTTTTTTGGTTTTTGGGTTTTTTGGGTTTTTGGGGCTCCCAGGTGAATTTTTGATGATTTTTAACCCCTCAGACGCCGCACTCTGTGTGGAACTCTGGATTATCTGTGGGGTTTTTTATAGGATTTGATGGATTTCTGTGGCGGTTTTTGGGATTTTTTTGGGGTTTTTTTTGTTTTTTGGGTTTTTTGTGTTTTTTCCCCTCTCATGTGAGTTTTTGATGATTTTTAACCCCTCAGGCGCCGCACCCTGTGTGGAACTCTGGATTATCTGTGGGGTTTTTTATAGGATTTGATGGATTTCTGTGGCGGTTTTGGGGATTTTTTCGGTTTTTTTTTTGTTTTTTGGGTTTTTTTGTGTTTTTTCCCCTCTCATGTGAGTTTTTGATGATTTTTAACCCCTCAGGCGCCGCACCCTGTGTGGAACCCTGGATTATCTCCCCCCGGAGATGGTGGAGGGCGGCGGCCACG
>NW_026627717.1:0-767 GCF_030028575.1 Malurus melanocephalus
AAGAACTATGTGAAAGGAGAGACTGGTACCCTACAGTTAAAACTCTTGGAAGGTCAACTTTACTTCAGTGTTGCTGGCTAAGCAGGCAGCAGCCCCAATGACTTGTCCCTCTTTCTTGCCCCTGTCCCAGGGAAGAGAGACCATCCAAAGGGACCTTGGCACATTTGAGAGGTGGGTGCCCWTCCATGATGAGCRAGATTACCCAGAGGCTGTTGAAAATTCCAAAGAGGTTTCCCTGCTACCGAGTAACCAGCCCTAGGTCCTGCCCCATGCTTCACAAGAGTTTACTCAAAAGCATAAAGCCCTCAAGATTTTCAGCAGGAGCCTCTGGCTTCACCCTAAATGGCAGTGTCCTACTCCCAACATCCTGAGCTAAAAGCCTGGAATTCTGGAGATGAAGCTTCAGTTCTGAAGAAYAYRATMATTTCAAGCCACATGGTAAGGAAAGAAGGATGTTCAATGYCCAGAATATGGAACCAAAGCCAGAGAGAAACTTGARGTTTCACTSWACATCTGCAGTTTAACATTACTCAATTCAGAGCTGGGCTGGCTTGCTTTGTGCTTCCCACAGGAGTGTCYGTGGGGCACAAACAGGAGCCCAAGGCTCAGGAGAGCTTTGCTGGCTTTAGCTCTCATAAAAATAACGTTTATACCATGGCATGCTTTTTATTCTCCTGGAGACTCTCCCTTTTTCTGTCCAGGGGTGGTGAAAACATCTGCAAAGGGTCAGCTCCCTGCCTTTACCTGGCCTGTGCCAGCTGCTCGGG
>NW_026627717.1:3107-4218 GCF_030028575.1 Malurus melanocephalus
GCTCACCTTCTGAGGGCTTCTACTAAAGACTGCAACTGCTGCTGGTCACTGCTGGTCCTCTTGCATTTCTCCTCCAGTTGTTCAAGCCTACACTGCATCTCACTGCACTTCCCCTCATGCTGCCTCTGCTGCTGCAGCAGGAAATTGTTCAMRTCCTGACTGGCAGAAAGCTCTTCTCTCAGGGCCTGCAGGAACAGGAACAGAAAGAACACAAATGATCAGTAAGGAGCAGGGGAAATAGCTCCAGAGAGCTGGGAGAAGGAGCAAGCAGAGAGACAGCTCCCCTGAAGGYAAAAGCTGTGCTCAGGGTGGGCATCAAGGGGACAAAAGCAGCAGAAGACAGAGCTGGGGAGAGCAGAGCAGGATCATGAGTGCCAAGGYGAGAAAGRGCCTCAAGTGGCTGAGTGAATGGAAAGTGTTGAGCTGAGCAGGGCTCAGCAGCTGAGCCTGTGTCCACGGGRAAAACAAGCACAAGTTCTCACCCGAGCTGCCCCTCGTCTCCTTGCCATTGCTTCCCAGACCAGTCCAAAGGAATGCTGGGCATCAGTGGSTCTCAGGGCTGAGAGGATGTTCCCAGAGTCTGCATGCTGGGAACTGGCCATGCAGATAAGGGAACTGGCCACTCTGTCCTTGTTGTCCAGTGGCATCTGAAAGCCACATCCTGTTAGTCAGGAATTCTCTTCCTATCCCAAAGTACCCCTGAGATGCTTCTTCTAATCCCAACAAGAACAAGGGTTCATTCATGGAGAACCAGTTCCAAGTCCAGCTAAATGTACAAAACCCAGTTCTACACTGAGCATGGTTTGTGTTTAGGACATTTATTCCTGGGTTACAGTGAAGGGCCAAGGGAAATATAGGTTAGATATTAGGAAAAAGGTTTTTACAGAAAGAGTGGTAAAGCATTGGAATGATYTGCCCCGGGAGGTGGTGRAGTCACCATCCCTGGRTGTGTTTAAAAAAAGATTGGATGTGRCACTTGGTGCCATGGTTTAGTTGAGGTGTTGGGGCATGGGTTGGATTTGAARATCTTGAAGGTCTCTTCCAACCCAGGTGATTCTGTGATTCTGTGAGGAGTGGGGCCCTTCATCCCACCACACTTTCCTGCCCTGGT
>NW_026627718.1:0-1127 GCF_030028575.1 Malurus melanocephalus
CTCCAGGACCAACTGGTGGTGGCCAAGCTGCAGTAAGAGCCTCAGAGCGCGGCCTCCTTTGCCCGTACCTGTCCCTGGGCCAGGCCACAGCCAGCCTGGCCTAAGCCCCGGGCCCCGGCCCCTCGGTGCTGGGTGCCCCTGTGTGCGTGGCAATGCTGGGGGGAAGGGGGGACACGTCAGAGCTCTGCCCCGGGGGACACCAGGGAGGCCACCTGTCCCTGACCGCTGGCCTCTGTTCTCTGCAGCCGGGGCAGCACCCTGCGGCCACGACTCCGCCTGGCCCCGCACCAGCTGTGGGTGCTGAGTGCCGGCAAGGAGGCGACGCTGCCCGGACCAGAGAAGCAACAGCAGGAAAGTGGTGATGAGGACGCCACATCCATCGTCCTCATGTGGCCCAGTGGCTCCTGCATTGCCACGTTTGGGTGAGTCCTGGTGCCAAATGCCCTGGCAGGGCAGGAGTGGTTCCCAGCATGGGATGCAGGAGGGATTGGCCACCCTTGCAATGGCCTCTGGCCTCCATGGAGAGCCTGGGCACAGAGTGGCCTGTGTGCCACTGTCACCTTTTCGGTGCCAGAAGGGAAGGGCAAAAGCCACTCTGGCACCTCAGAGGGAGCCAGGGTTTGGTCAGCACCTCTGTCCTGTCCCCAGCTCGGGCCTTTGTCCTGGGCTTGTGTCCCTGGCCACGGGGCAGGGCTGTGCGGGCGCGCGTGTCTGCCCAGGGGCCGGGGGGCACCCAGGTCTGACGCTGTTTCTGCTCTGTGATCGCAGCTCACAGACGCTGAAGGAGCTGTGCCTGCACACTCTACAGGGGTAAGTGCTGCTGCTGCTGCTGCTGCTGCTGCTGCTGCTGCTGCTGCTGCAGGGGATGGATGTTCCTGCAGCAGCCACACTGGGCAGCACAGCTCCTCGGCTGGGGAGAGCTGCCTCTGTAGCTGCGGCAGCTGTTGGTCACAGCTGCCTGAGAAGGGAGCACAGGTGGCTTGGGGCTCATCCAGTTCTCTGTCTGTCCCTTTTCTTTCTGTACAGGGCCCAGGGTGCCCAAGTTAGCCATGTGACCTCCATCAAAGCACTGGAGAAGGAGCTGAGCCGCTGCCGTGCAGTGAGTGTCTCTCTGGTCCAGGCTCAGG
>NW_026627718.1:3116-3959 GCF_030028575.1 Malurus melanocephalus
TGTGTGCAGGTCAACGTGCTGCTGACCTTTCTGCTAGAGAATGCAGAGGACATCTTTGCCGAGGRGACGGCTGCCACGGAGGAGTCACCAGCACCCATGGACACAAGCAAAGGTATCAGCAGGAACAGAGAGCTGTCACAGCCTAGATTTCAGGTCCCAAAATGTCAGCATCAAGAAGACATAGGGGATGCCCTATGCCATGAAGGGCGTCCCTGGGCATTTTGTTTCCTGTGTCCCTGTCTTCCAAGAAGTTGCTTTGCTTCACATGATTTTTCTTTCTAGCATTGGCCCAGGAAGAGCAAAGTGGTCTTGAAGAGGGAGCAGAGGAACAGGTCCAGGCCAACAGTGACCCTGATGCATCCCCATCTCTGCCAGACACCCGGCAAGAAGCTGGTGGAGAGGCCACAGTGCTGGAGGCCCAAGGAGCAGAGGTATGGCAGCTGCACAAAGCCTGGCCAAATGYGGGCTGGAGAGGGCAAGGAGCTKCTGTGCCTCCTCCTAACAGCTCAGCTCAGCAGACTTTGCCCCTCCCTCCTTCCTTCCTTCCTTGCTTGCTTTCAATCCTTCCTTTGACACCCTCCTAGCACACCTTCTTGCCTTCCTTCTTGCCTGCCTACCTTCCTACCTTCTTACCTTCTTGTCACCTCTCACCTCCAAACTTTTTGCTTTAGGCACCGGAAGCTTTGCCCTCAAAGCCCCTACACAGATCCACTGAGTCGCTGGCAAAGGCCAAAGCCCAGATGAGCCTTTCCTTGGAAGGAAGGTAAAATGAGCCTACCTTGGTTCCAACGAGAAGGGACTCAGCTTGTGCCTCCTGGCCTTGCCTCCCTAATTCAACTTTGT
>NW_026627719.1:0-1457 GCF_030028575.1 Malurus melanocephalus
ATGTCCCCAATGTCCCCAGGTGCTCAGTAACAGTAACCAGCTGTACCTGAAGGCGGTGACACCCCCAATGTCCCCAATGTCCCCGATGTCCCCGATGTCCCCAATGTCCCCAATGTCCCCAATGTCCCCAATGTCCCCACTGTCCCCACTGTCCCCACTGTCCCCAATGTCCCCAATGTCCCCAATGTCCCCAGGTGCTCAGTAACAGTAACCAGCTGTACCTGAAGGCTGTCACTCACAATGTCCCCACTGTCCCCAATGTCCCCAATGTCCCCAATGTCCCCAGGTGCTCAGTAACAGTAACCAGCTGTACCTGAAGGCGGTCACTCAGGCCGACGCCGGCCGTTACGTCTGCAAGGCCATCGTGCCCCGGATCGGCGTGGCCGAGAGGGAGGTGGCCCTGTTTGTCAACGGTCAGTGATCCTTAAAACCCCAGAAATACCTCAAAACCACAGAAAATACCCTGAAAACCCCAGAAAATACCCCAAAACCCCTGAAAATACCCCAAAACCCCAGAAAATACCAAAAAACCCCTGAAAGCACACCCAAAACCCCTGAAAATAACCCAAAACCCCATCAAATCCCCCCAAAAGTCCATTAAACTACCCCAAAATCCATAGAACCTCCCCAAAATCTCACCAAATGCCTCCAAACCCCATAAAAGCCCCCAAACACCATAAAATTCCCCCATAGCACCAGAAAATCTGGCTGTGACCACCCAAAATCTGACTGTGACCCCCCAAAATTTCCCCAAATCCACCCAAATTTCCCCAAAATCCCCCACAAATATCCCCAAAATCCCCGCTTTCCCCCATTTTTAGGGCCCCCGATCATCTCGAGCGAGCCGGTGCAGTTCGGGGTGACCGCAGCTCCAACAATTCGCTCCCAACACCCTAATTCCCGAAATTTCCCAAAATTCACCCCAAATCCATCCAAATTTCCCCAAAACCCCAGAAAATACCCCAAAATCCCCATTTTTCCCCGTTTTTAGGGCCCCCCATCATCTCGAGCGAGCCGGTGACCACAGCTCCATCAATCTCCTCCCATACCCCATAAAACCCCATAAAACCCCAAATCCACCCAAAATTTCCCCAAATCCACCCAAATTTGCCCAAAATCCACTCCAAAATTCCCCAAAATTCCCATTTTTCCCCGTTTTCAGGGCCCCCCATCATCTCGAGCGAGCCGGTGCAGTTCGGGGTGACCGCGGCTCCGACAATCTCATCCCAAACCCCCTAAATCCCAAAATCCCTTCACAATCACCCAAAATCCACTCGAAATCCCCACAAAATTCCCCAAAATCCCCGTTTTTCCCCGTTTTCAGGGCCCCCGATCATCTCGAGCGAGCCGGTGCAGTTCGCGGCGCGCGGCGACCGCGGCAAGGTCGAGTGTTTCATCGGCAGCACGCCGCCCCCCGACCGCATCGTGAGTCACCCCAAAATCACTAAGATTTGGGG
>NW_026627719.1:2053-4113 GCF_030028575.1 Malurus melanocephalus
GGGACGAGAGGGAACGGCCTCGAGCTGTGCCAGGGGAGGCTCAGGGGGGGAATTTGGGGAAATTCCTCCTGGAAAAGGGAAAAAAACCTGCCCGGGGAGGGTTGGATCCCCATCCCTGGGGAATTCCTGGAATTTTGGGGATGGATCCCCAAAATCTGGGGATTTCAAACAATTCTGGGAATTGGGATGGATTTTCAAAACCCGAGGATCCCAAACAATTGTGGGAATTCCAAAAATTCAGGGAATTTTAGAAAATCACAGGAATTCCAGCAAATCGGTGAATTCCAAACAATTCTGTGAATTCCAAACAATGCTGAAAATCCTGTGAATTCCAAACAATTCTGCAAATCGCAAACAATTCTGCGAATTCCAAACAACTCTGTGAATTTCAAACAATTCTGTGAATTCCAAACAATTCTGTGAATTTCAAACCATTGCGGGAATCCCAAACAATTCTGTGAATTCCATAAAATTCTGCGAATTACAAGCAATTCTGAAAATTCTGTGAATTACAAACAATTCTGAAAATTCTGTGAATTCCAAACAATTCTGCGAATTCCAAACAATTCTGCGAATTTCAAGCAATTCTGTGAATTACAAACAATGCTGTGAATTCCAACCAATTCTTCGAATTCCGTAAAATTCTGGGAATTCCCAGAATCTCCATGAATCCCAACCTTTTGCAGGCGTGGGCGTGGAAGGAGAACATTCTGGAAGCGGGGACGCTGGAGCGCTACACGGTGGAGAGGAGCACCACGGCCAGCGGGGTCCTGTCCACGCTGACCATCAACAACGTCATGGAGGCCGATTTCCAGACGCGCTACAACTGCACCGCCTGGAACAGCTTCGGACCCGGGACGGCCATCATACAGCTCGAGGAGAGAGGTGACAGCTCTGGGGACATTGGGGACACTGTGGGGACATTGGGGACATTGGGGACATTGGGGACATTGGGGATAGAGAATGGGGAATGGGAAAACACGGCCTGGAACAGCTTCGGACCGGGGACGGCGATTATACAGCTGGAGGAGAGAGGTGACACCCTGGGGACATTGGGGACAATGGGGGACACCGGGAATGGGGACATTGGGAATGGGGACAGTGACAGCTGGGAATGGGAAAACACGGCCTGGAACAGCTTCGGCCCGGGGACGGCCATCATACAGCTCGAGGAGAGAGGTGACACCTTGGGGACAATGGGGACAATGGGGACAGCGGGGACATTGGGGACATCAGAGATACTGGGGGTATTGGGGACCTCAGGGACATAGGGGATATGGGGAATGGGAATGGGAAAACACGGCCTGGAACAGCTTCGGGCCCGGGACGGCCATTATACAGCTCGAGGAGAGAGGTGACATTGGGGACATTGGGGACAATGGGGACATTGGGAATGGGGACAGTGACAGCTGGGAATGGGAAAACACGGCCTGGAACAGCTTCGGACCGGGGACGGCGATCATACAGCTGGAGGAGAGAGGTGACACCTTGGGGACACTGCAGGGACATTGGGGACAATGGGGGACATCAGGGATACTGGGTATACTGGGGACATTGGGAATGGGGAATGGGAAAACACGGCCTGGAACAGCTTCGGGCCCGGGACAGCCATCATACAGCTGGAGGAGAGAGGTGACACCTTGGGGACATTGGGGACAGCGGGGACATTGGGGACAATGAGGGGATTGGGGATACCGGGAATGGGAAAACACGGCCTGGAACAGCTTCGGGCCGGGGACGGCGATCATACAGCTCGAGGAGAGAGGTGACACCCTGGGGACACTGCAGGGACATTGGGGACATTGGGGATATTGGGGACGGGGAATGGCGGATGGAGAATGGGGCAGGGAACGGGATGGGGAGGTGACCAGGGCGACACAGGGGACAGGGAGGTGACCGGGTGACAGAGGGCACTGTCCCCAATGGCGCCGTGTCCCCGCAGAGGTGCTGCCCGTGGGCATCATCGCCGGGGCCACCATCGGGGCCAGCGTCCTGCTCGTCGGGGGCCTGGTGGCCCTGGCCTGCTTCCTGTACCGGCGGCGCAAGGGAAGTGAGTGACC
>NW_026627720.1:0-1660 GCF_030028575.1 Malurus melanocephalus
TGTGGGGCACCTTTGGGGCGATCCCGGTGGGGATTTGGGAGGAGGAAAACAGGGAACGGCTCATCCGGGGCTGAGTCACGGCCGAGGGCGGCGCCGGCACAAAATCCCGGCCGGATTCACCCCACAGCGGCTGGGCTGGGCTTGGGAAGGCTTCGAGCTCCCAGAAATCCCATTCGCCATCCCAAAATCCCCTTCTCCATCCCGAATTCCCGTTTTTCATCCCGTTTTCCATCCAAAAATCCCATTTTCCATCCCAAATTCCCATTTTCCATCCCATTTTCCCTCCTCAAATCACATTTTCCATCCCCAAATCCCCTTTTCCTTCCCGAATTCCCATTTTCCATCCAAAAATCCTATTTTCCTTCCCGAATTCCCGTTTGCCATCCCATTTTCCATCCCAAAATCCCCTTTTCCATCCCGAATTCCCATTTTCCATCCCATTTTCCATCCCATTTTCCATCCCAAAATCCCATTCGCCATCCCAAAATCTCATTTTCCATCCCAAAATCCCATTTCCCTTCCTTTTCCATGGATTTATCGCCCCAAATTCTTTATTACCCCAAAACTGAGTGCCCGGAAATCCCATTTTCCATCCCGAATTCCCATTTTCCATCCCAAAATCTCATTCCCCACCCTTTCCCAGGCCCTGCCATGGGAAGGAGGCGCTCGGGTTCCCCAAAATCCCAAATCCGCTCCTTCAACAAGAAATCCGCGGGCTCGTCACCCCAAAATCCCGACCCCGTCTGGCTCATCCCAAAGCTCCCGGGGGTCTCGGGGTCCCAAAGATCGCGGAATCCAAAATCTCTGGGAATCTCGGGAATGCCAAATCTGCCGGGAATCTCGGAATCCCAAAGCTCCTGGAATCCCAAAGACCCTGGGAATCTCGGGATCGCAAATCTCCCGGAATGCCAAAGCTCCCGGGAATTTCGGGATCCCAAAATCTCCCGGGAGTCTCGGGAATCCCAGATCTCCCGGAGTCTTCAGGATCCCAAAGCTCCCAGAATCCCAAATCTCCGGCAGTCTCGGGAATCCCAACGCTCCCGGAGTCTCGGGATCCCAAAACTCCGGAATCCCAAAGATCCCGGAATCCCAAAGCTCCCGGGTTTGTCCAGGATCTCAAAGCTCCTGGAATGCCAAATCTCCAGGGAATTTTGGAATCCCAAATCTCCCGGGAATCTCAAGGATCCCAAATCCCCCAGGAGTCTCAGAATCCCAAATCTCCCGGAATCCCAAACCTCCCGGGAATCTCCAAATCCCAAATCTCCTGGAGTCTCGGGATCCCAAATCACCCGGGAATCTCTGGGATCCCAAATCTCCCGGGAATCTCGGAATCCCAAAGCTCCCGGAGTCTCGGGATCCCAAATCTCCCGAATCCCAAATCTCCCGGGAGTCTCCAGGATCCCAAAGCTCCCGAAATCCCAAAGCTCCGGGAATTTCGGGATCCCAAAATCTCCCGGGAGTCTCGGGATCCCGAAGCTCCCGGGTTTGTCCAGGATCCCAAAGCTCCCGGGAATCTCCCGAAATCCCAAATCCGCGGGAATCCCGGGATCCCAAAGCCGCGTCCCCGATCCGGGGCTGCCCCGGGGCCGTCGGGAGCGCCCGAACCGCTTCGGGAAGTTCCGGCCTCGGGACCGGGAATCGCCGATTTTGGGGGATTTAA
>NW_026627720.1:2907-4263 GCF_030028575.1 Malurus melanocephalus
GGAATTTTTGGAGAATAAAACCTCGGGGGAAGCGCCAGGAGAGGCAAAATCAGCCCGGACACTCCTGGGTTCGCTTTTTCCTCATTTTTCCTCATTTTTCCTCATTTTTCTCATTTTTCCCCAATTTTCGGGCAATTCCCGAGCCCAAAGTGGCCTCGAATGTTGATCCCGGGGAGATATTTTGGGTTTTTTGTTGGAGGAAGCATCGATTCCCGCCAATATTCGGGAATTTGGCTTCGGAATTGGGCAAAATCCGCATTTTTGATTCCCGAATTCCGGAATTTCCCGTTATTTTCACGGAAGGACAAGGCAAGGAAAAAGCGCCTTTTTATCTTTATTTTATCTTTATTTTATCTTTATTTTCTCTTTATTTTCTCTTTATTTCCTCTTTATTTTCTCTTTATTTTACTTTTATTTTCTCTTCATTTTCTCTCCCAAAATCGCGGGATTTGGCTCATTCCAGGAGCTTTCCCACGAGGAAAAATCCCTTTAAATTCCCCCAAAATTCCCCCAAGAAAATCCAAAGCGGGGTTGGGAAAATAACGGGAATTATTTGGGTGGGAATTTWWWAAAAAARGGATTTTTTTYATGGGAAAAAAGGGATTTTAGCGGGAAAAACTTGGRTTTGGGAAAACCGATCCAGGCCGGYGCTYGTGGATTTATTTGGGAGCCGTGGATGCTGTTTATTGTTTAAAAATTAATAAAAATATCAATAAAAAAGGGATTAAAATTAATTAAAAACATTAATGGAGGGATTAATAATAATAAAAAATGATGGCAATAAAGGAACGCGCTTTTCCCGGGATTTTTGGCCGCGTCTTCCCAAGGAAAGGGAGGAAAAAGAGGGATTTGAAGGTGGAATTAATTACGGGAAGAATTAATKAAATGAGGGATTAAAGACGTGAAAGCAGCACCCAGGAAAAATCCCTTTTTTCCATGGAAAATCCCTTTATTCCATGAGATTTCTGCTCGTTTTATTTGGACGCTCAGGAACGGGATCTGGGGCTTTTTTGGGGGAAAAAAATGGGAAAATTTGGGAAAATTTGTTGATTTGTAGGGATAAAATTTGATTCCCGCGCCGGATTTTCACCCCAAATCCGCGACTTTCCCTCGGATTTCCGGATTCTCGTGGAAAAATGGGGGAAAAATGGGATAAAAGTGGTTCCAAATGGGAAAATGATGGATTTTTCCTCCTGGAAATGGCTCCGAGATCCCAAAAATGCTTTTAAATAGAAAAAAAATTGACATTTTTGAAGGTGCCCAACCCTCCCCGTCCCCAGCTCGAAATTTGAGGTTTTTCTCCCCAGAATTTCTCACTCGGGGAAGGTTTTGGGGCGGTTTCACCCCAGAATTCAA
>NW_026627721.1:0-1107 GCF_030028575.1 Malurus melanocephalus
TCAGAGTGGCCACTGAAACCTCAGAGTGGCCACTGACCCGTTACAATGGTCATTGAACCCATAGAATGGTCACTGGTCACCCAGAGTGACCACTGAACCCTCCCAGTGCCCAGAGCCAGGCAGGTGGTGATGACCGCCGGGAGACCTGCAGAGTGACCACTGGTCAGTCAGAGTGGCCACTGAAACCTCAGAGTGGCCACTGAACCCTCCCAATGGTCACTGAACCCTCCCAGTGCCCAGAGCCAGGCAGGTCGTGATGACCGCCGGGAGACCTGCAGAGTGACCACTGGTCAGTCAGAGTGGCCACTGAAACCTCAGAGTGGCCACTGAAACCTCAGAGTGGCCACTGAAACCTCAGAGTGGCCACTGAACCCTCAGAGTGACCACTGAAACCTCAGAGTGACCACTGACCCGTTAGAATGGTCATTGAACCATCAGAGTGACCACTGAACCCATAGAGTGACCACTGAACCCTCCCAGTGCCCAGAGCCAGACACGTGGTGATGACCGCCGGGAGACCTGCAGAGTGACCACTGGTCAGTCAGAGTGACCACTGAAACCTCAGAGTGGCCACTGAAACCTCAGAGTGGCCACTGACCCATTAGAATGGTCATTGTACCCATAGAGTGACCACTGAACTGTTCCAATGGTCATTGAACCCTCCCAGTGCCCAGAGCCAGGCAGGTGGTGATGACCACTGGGAGACCTGCAGAGTGACCACTGGTCAGTCAGAGTGGCCACTGAAACCTCAGAGTGGCCACTGACCCATTAGAATGGTCATTGTACCCATAGAGTGGTCATTGGTCACTCAATGTGGTCACTGAACCCTCCCAGTGCCCAGAGCCAGACAGGTCGTGATGACCGCTGGGAGACCTGGAGAGTGACCACTGGTCATTCAGAGTGGCCACTGAAACCTCAGAGTGGCCACTGAAACCCATAGAGTGACCATTGAACCCATAGAGTGACCACTGAACCCTCCCAGTGCCCAGTGCCAGACAGGTCGTGATGACCACTGGGAGACCTGCAGAGTGACCACTGGTCAGTCAGAGTGGCCACTGAAACCTCAGAGTGGCCACTGAACTGTTACAGTGGTCATTGTACCCATAG
>NW_026627721.1:3132-4166 GCF_030028575.1 Malurus melanocephalus
AATGACCTCCAGAACCTCATAAATGACCACAAATGGTCCATAGATGACCATGGATGGTCTCCAGAACCCCAAAAGTCACCACGAATGGTCTCCAGAACCCCATAAATGACCTCCAGGACCCCATAAATGACCACGAGTGATCTCCAGAACCTCATAAATGACCATGAATGGTCCATAAATGACCACAAATGACCACCAGAACCTGAAAATGACCACAAATGACCTCTAGGACCCCACAAATGACCCCAAAAGTGACCACCAACCTTCCGGGATGGCGGCCACGGCCAGCGCCACGGCGATCTTGAAGTAGTAGATGGGTTCAGAACCCCAAAGTGACCACGAATGGTCCATAAGTGACCACAAAGGTCCTTCAAACCCCATAGATGACCATGAATGACCTCCAGAACCTCAAAAGTGACCATGAAGGTCCTTCAAAACCTCACAAATGACCGCAAATGGTCCATAGATGACCATGGATGACCTCCAGAACCCCAAAAGTCACCACGAATGGTCCATGAATGACCTTCAAAACCCCAAAAATGACCATGAATGGTCCATAAATGACCATGAATGACCTCCAGAACCCCATAAATGACCACAAATGACCTCCAGAACCCCATAGATGACCATGAATGGTCCATAAATGACCACGAGTGACCTCCAGGACCCCATAAATGACCACAAATGGTCCACAAATGACCATGAATGACCTCCAGAACCCCAAAAGTGACCACGAATGGCCACCAGAATCCCATAAATGACCACGAATGGTCCATAAGTGACCATGGATGGTCCATAGATGACCATGGATGACCTCCAGAACCTCATAAATGACCATGAATGGTCTTCAAAACTTCAAAAGTGACCATGAATGTCTCCAGAACCCCATGAATGACCTTCAAGACCTCATAAATGACCATGAATGACCTCCAGAACCTTAAAAGTGACCATGAAGGTCCTTCAAAACCCCAAAGTGACCATGAGTGACCTCCAGGACCCCATAAATGACCACAGATGGTCCATAAGTGACCACG
>NW_026627722.1:0-559 GCF_030028575.1 Malurus melanocephalus
GAATCTTTTTTCTTTCCAGTCTCTTCACTGCCCTCAATACAAAGGAAAATATTTYTATATCTACATGAATTTCCACTTCTTCGTAACACAAGTGCTTGATTCCTGCACAGATAACAAGGATTCTGCTYCTGAAGATGACAGCTTTTACTTCATTCATCAGAAAGACACGGAGCTGTTTGGCCCAGATCCATCTCAACACCTTCTGATTGTTCACAAAATAGCTCTGTCTAGTCCAAACCTAGAGTTATATAATTACATAATCGGGAGAGACAGGACATGCTCTGCAGGTTGGCAAATTCTCATTGAAATCTCTCTGCTGGAGTCAGCCCTGATTTTGCAGGAACACAGTAAATATTAATGTATTTATGTAAATTTGGAATGCCTGGGTGTGTAATCTCAGACCCAGAACGCAGGAATGCTGGGAAGTGTGAATTACTGCCCGTGGAGGAGATCTTGTCTTTGAAAAATATTGATCATATTTACCCTAAAAACTTCCCAATGAATTCATCTCTGATTTATGTTTGGGATGCCAAACCTCTTACTCGAGAACCATAAAGTG
>NW_026627722.1:5114-6076 GCF_030028575.1 Malurus melanocephalus
TGCTCCCTCACCTGTCAGTATCTGGCTTTATTTCCTAGCAGCCTCCACAGTTTGTTTGTAAAGACATCTCCCTCAAATTCCTTTCATTCACAAAGCAATGTGAAGGGAATTAAGTATTTGCAGTAGAATAAATACGATTTTAGTCTGTTCTTTGCTWCAAGTGCAGTGACACTTCTTCAAAGACTTCACTGCTTTGGAGSGCAGCTGAAATGTGTTTGCTTCCATGTGTCTCTTCCTAGTTTTTGGCTCCAATATCCTTTAAATCCATTTACCTTCCAGTTTGCACGTGTTGGCTGTCCTTGTTCAGGAGTGGGATTGGCGATGGGTTCTGCTCTCTAAGCTCCTGGATTCCTGCTGTGCCAACTGCAGTTTTTCCTCTGTGCCTGCAATGTTTCTTCTTAATATCACCTTTAATTTGTAAATATATTGGATTGAGGATTGTTTGTGTGTATAAAAACTGAATGGCCACGTCCTGAGCTTGCTCATCAGAACCAAAAGAGTTAAGACATGGGAATTAATTGAATGAGATGGCATATAAGGTGTGTTCCTTTCTTTAAGGGTGTTGATTTGAGTTGTTTTAGAGAGGGGAAAGAAAAAAAGAGTTTCTCTGTGGTATGAAATAACTGAAAATATTTTCTGAATTTTTGTTTCACATTTTATGAGTAATACCCTTCCTAATTCTTCATGCTGCATTCATCTAACCTCTTCCTTTACCTTCCTAGGATGCAAAGTCCTTGCTGTTATTTAGTGCTCTTCCACCTCCCCCTCTGCCCCGCTTTTCCAGGTTTCCATGGGCACCATGAGACACCGAAGAAATGGCAATTTTGAGAATTCCCGACTCCTCTACTCCAGCATGTCCCGCAGCATAGACGTGGCTTGCAGCGATGCTGTGAGTACCTGCTACATCCTGGTCTCTTTAGCAAGTGCTTTCCCCTCCTTTTTTTTTTTTTTTTTTTTTTTTT
>NW_026627723.1:0-1403 GCF_030028575.1 Malurus melanocephalus
AGTTTTGTGAAATTCTGCTCTCTGCATTGTGGTTCTGTTATCATCCCTTGACAGTACTATATCAAAGGCCACGATATTATGTATTTTTTATTTCTATGAAGTAATATTCATTTAATTCATGCTGCTCAGATGCTTAACCTGAACTAAAGTTATGGCTTTACACAGATAATAAATATAACCTGAGAAAATTATCATGAATTATTATAATGAAAATTATCATTGTTCTGTCAAAACCAGCAGGTACAACACTGAAAGCTTGGACATACCTGTACATTTTGGATTTTGTTTAGTCTTACAGCAATAAACACTTGTAAGGTTAAAACTTTCATTGCTATGGATTAGGAGTGATGCTGTGCGGTTTAGACAAAGAGCTCAAGTTATCTCCAAATTTCTCCTGTCTCTAATCTGGAGAGGGAAGGAAAATGTTTTTTTTTTTTTTCATGAACAGTTTCTCGTGGTTCTGAAAAAAAAAAATTTTGTAGGGAAAAGCTTAGGGCAAAGATAGGAGAGAAAATTAACTAAATATAAGTGAATATAAGAAAAACTTCCCTTTCTTTCCAAATAGCCTTTGTCTGAAGCTACAAGGAATCTACACAACATTATCTTAATTGTCTTTCATCCAATGTCTGTGCTTCACTGGTACAAGGAGGGCAATTCAAGTATTAAAGATTGGTTTTATGGGGTTGTTTAAGATGCTCTTGCACAGTCTCTCTGATCTCCTGGTGCACTGCAGGAAGGTGTTTATACCTGTCCTTCTATGTGATCCTCAGGCCCTTACAGCTGAAGAGAAATTAAACCACTGGAGTAAATGAAAATACATTTGGCTGAGGGGTCATTTCCCTTCTCCAGAGGAACTGAACTACTCGGATGCCTTTGCCAAGAGAAACAAAGCTTTAGGCTGAATGCACAGCAGCTGAAGTTCATTATTTCGTGTGTGGTTTTCCAAGTCAGTTTTCCAGTTACAAGACATTGGTGGATATTTTCTTTCTCTGGCTCCTTTGCCTCAACTTTCCAGTGCAAAGCCTGAGATTCAAGGCTTTCACTGTGATTACAGCAGGTTTTTCATCTGAAGATGTGACACACACTAATCAAAAGCATCCACAGGTTCAAGAGTGTTTGGGGCAGAGATTTTTCCTCATCTCTCAGTCCTTCCAAAGCACAGATCAACACTATTGACTATTGATAGAATGAATCACATTGCATTCAGTGATAAATGTGATAAATGGTGTGGGCAAACTTAGCAATAATTACATATTGTTGTTTTCCTTCTCTGTTTCTTCCCCATGAATACAAAGTGGGGAAAGAACCCAGTGCCTTTCTGCCCCATGTTGAAATTCTCCTGCCAGTGATGTTCAGCTCTTTTGTGGCTCAGAAAGTCCTTTCTGGCCTGTGAAGCTGATCCA
>NW_026627723.1:3572-4389 GCF_030028575.1 Malurus melanocephalus
ACAAAAATGAAGAACTCTGCTGAAAGATAAAGTTTGTTTGCTTATCAGATGAGCAGCTCTTGCAACGCTGCAGTTTTGGGAATGCTGTTTCCATTTGACTTTGAGGTGAACCCGAGATTCCTCAGGCACCAAAGGAAKCTGTTCTGGGGGAGATGAGCTGAGCTCTGCCCCGTGGCTCTGGTGTCTCACTGCCCCTGGAGACCTCCTAAATCACAGATTGATTTCAGCTCCTTCTTATCTCTAAAGAGTGAGGGTGATTCAGGAGATTTTCCAGATGAAGCAGTAAAATAATTTCTTCCTTTTTACAGCTGTGAGATAGAGAGGGAGCAGATTGGGCAAAGGGACAGAAAGTCCCGGTGGTAAATGAGGGAGGGCGTGGCCCGTGGTCTCACTTCATGTCCTTGCCACCAGCAACAGGCTCTGGCATCCATGGCTGAATAAAGGACAAGGCAATAATTTTAACTAGAAAAATTCTTTTTGATAAATSCTGTCTTGTTTGGAAAGCATGTCATCAATTTAATTTATTCCAGCAYTCCTTATTGTGCTGCCTGGCTGGTTTGTAAACCATTATGYACCRATTTCTTCTTGTTTCGAAGAGCTAAAGTAAATTAAGATCTTTTCTGATTTGATTCACAAAATGAGAAATTGGGATTAGAAGAGCACTTTTTTACCCTTCCAAAATCATCTGATTAATCAGATTTATGAATACATGGTGTTAACAAATACAGATTCTCCCTGTTCCTGTGTGGTTGGTTTTGAATGCTGACCAACGTGGCCCCAAATGTATATTCCTAAACTGCTTAAAATCACAGAACAC
>NW_026627724.1:0-234 GCF_030028575.1 Malurus melanocephalus
CGGCACAGACTCTCCAGTTTGCTGCGGGCCAGGATGGCTTTGCTGTGCTCGCCCTGCAGGTGATCCTTCTCCTGCACCAGCTGGCTCTGCTTCTTCTGCAGGATTTTCATCTGCTTCTGAGAGTTCCTGTGCTCCTCCAGCTGGGAAAAAGAGGAGAGGGTTGGGGTAAAGAGGTGAGTGCCAGGGAGGGGACAGTTTGGGACATTTCTGATGGGGCAGGAGTGATGTGGGGTC
>NW_026627724.1:4619-5891 GCF_030028575.1 Malurus melanocephalus
GAGGATATTTAAGGATTTTAGGAGTCATCAATCCCGGGGATGGAAGGAGACTGATCTCAGCAGAAGCTGTGCTGAGGAAAGCGTGGTTTGATTCTTTATTTGTGCCTCAGCACGGAGTTTTCTGTGCCAGGATAATTCCCATTCCAGGTGTGGAAAACTGGAATTCCCTCCTGGAAAAATGCACCTCCAAACCCATTTTCCTATTGGGAACAACCTTCTCAGCCTTTCCCAATTCTTGGATTCCAAAGCGTGGATTCTCGATTTGTGCCTCAGCACGGAGTTTTCTGTGCCAGGATAATTCCCATTCCAGCTGTGGAAAACTGGAAAAGGCAGAACCTCCAAAACCCACAGAAAACGGAGTTTTCCCACTGGGAACAACCCTCTCAGCCTTTCCCAATTTTTGGATTCCAAAGCATCGTTTGGTTCCCGATTTGTGCCTCACCACGGAGTTTTCTGTGCCAGGATAATTCCCATTCCAGCTGTGAAAAACTGGAATTCCCTCTTGGAAAAAAGCACCTCCAAACCCACAATAACAGAGTTTTCCTACTGGGAACAAACCTCTCAGCCTTTCCCAATTCTTGGATTCTAAAACATCGCTTGATTCCCAATTTGTGCCTCACCACGGAGGCACAGGAAAATCATTTTCTGTGCCAGGAAAATTCCCATTCCAGCTGTGGAAAACTGGAATTCCCTCCTGGAAAAAGGCACCTCCAAACCCACAACAACAGAGTTTTCCCACTGGGAACAATCTCCTCAGCCTTTCCCAATTCTTGGATTCCAAAGCATGGTTTGATTCTCGATTTGTTCCTCGCCACGGAGTTTTCTGTGCCAAGGTAATTCCCATTCCAGCCATGGAAAACTGGAATTCTCTACTGGAAAAAAGCACCTCCAAAACCCACAATAACAGAGTTTTCCAACTGGGAAAAACCCTCTCAACTTTTCCCAATTTTTGGATTCCAAAGAATTGCTCGGTTCCCGAAAACTCCTCACCACTGAATTTTCCATGCCAGGATAATTCCCATTCCAGCTGTGGAAAACTGGAATTCCCTCATGGAAAAAGGCAGCACCTCCAAACCCACAATAACAGAGTTTTCCTACTGGGCACAACCCCCTCAGCCTTTCCCAATTTTTGAATTCCAAATCTGCCCCAGAGACCGAGGTCAATCCAATGAGAAGAGCCTGAAATCCCAGCTCCTCCTCATTTCCTCTGAAGGGTTTGGATGTTCCCAATCTCTGTTTTTTTACACGAATTAAGAGCCGAGGGTGATGCTG
>NW_026627725.1:0-2127 GCF_030028575.1 Malurus melanocephalus
CCGGTCCCTCCGCTTGGCTGCAGAACGGATCAGCACCGCGGGGACGATCGCGGGCCGCAGGGACGGACAGGGAGCGCCGCAAACGAGCGAGCCGATCCTCAGCGGGCGGGGCTGCAGCGCYCCGATCTTCCTCTCGCTCCTCTCGGTCAACAGCGGCGCCCGCAGCCTCCTCCCGGCACTGCAGGCACCGAGCGCTGCCCGCCCGGCCTCGCACACGGGCAGCTCGCAGGGACGAGACAGTCATAACGCAGATGTCGCTTTTCGTCCAGCGCTTATCTCCTTCCTCTGCTTTTCTCCAGCCGATCTCTGCTTTGATCCTCCAGCGGATGACGATCGGGAGGAAAGCAGAGGCATTCCGTGCTCGTGGAGCTTCTGCTGCACGGGAACCTAATCATTTACTAATGTCAATAAATGTAAATTGAAACATATTTTTCTTATTTAACCAGCTACACTACTGTTAGTCTTATCCTTTTAGCTCAAAAGGATCTTCAACCACAAGCTCTCAGAGAGAAAAAATGAGGATACCGCCTCCCGAAAAACCACATCTATCAGGTTCATTAACACGAGGGCAATGAGGGCAATTACATATTTCTTGACATAATGGAGCTAATTGTTACAGGATTCGATTATAGGTACAAATAAAGTCGAAGCTAAAACTCTCAAAGGGAACGTTCAGGTTTCCAAATATTTGATATTTCTTCCTAAGATAAAACTAGCGTTTTCTTAGTTTATAAACATTTACATTTAATCAAGCCATTCTAGGGTTCCTTTTCTCTGAAATCAACGTGCAAAGGGTTTAAGCTCATTAGAAGTCTATTCATGCAATTCTTTCTTATTAACGTTGGTGCGATGTGTTGTAAAGAAAGGAACCATAGAACAAAATTACAGCTGCGCTCTCGAAACTGGTGACTACTAATAAATGTGCAAATGGCTTGATTCAAGTACCTAAATCGTCGTTTGACCGATCTCTTTGAGATTTCATCCGTTCGTATCTCAGATGTCTCTCCTAGTAAACATACAGAATTTAAAAAGCTTGCTGTTCTCGATGCACCCCACCTTAACTAAACCTCCCGAAGTCTTTGCTTGCAAAGAGCATGTAAAAACCAAAAATCTCTGAAACCGGAATTATTCAACGCTATCACCAGTGTATGAAAGAAATATCATGTAGAGTAAAACAGAGGGTACCGCCAGACACGGTACGAAAAAGAAGCCAACTACGCCCACGACTGCATTACCCCCACAAAAGGGGTGATTTTCTCTTTTATCAATCAGATGGAGAACGGAACTTCTCGCAAAGGTTTACTTTCTGAATCCAGTAGGGACAAAAGGAACGGGTTTGTTTAAAAATTCCACCACCAATTGTCAGTGCTTTTGTTTATCTCTACTCTGTCATGCATAATCAGCCATTCTCCTTCCACAGAATACAGATATTCTTTCAACATTGCTAATACATTCTACCTTATACAGCACAAGTGTTGAAGATAAAAGCGCTCTCATGAAGAAAAACATGTGACTAATCAAGAAGAAAGTGCTTCCTGCTCATCACGAACAGGGGGTAGCCAATTCCTAAATTCAGTCCTTCACGCAGATACAAACGTGCAGCTCACGAAAGCACGACGCTGAGAAATATGGACAAACACGACTACTAACTCAAGGGAGAGAGATAGCCAAAGAATCCCAGCTGAAGCGGAAACTGGTATCAAGAAGAAACAAACATTTCCGCCTCAAAACATACACAAATAAGAGCTCCCCAGAGATACCACCCAGAAAAAATAGAGGAAACAAAACAACGCTCAAGAAAGCCTCAGGAACAGAAGAAGGATGCGGTTTCACAAACCTGCGGTGCATCGGGGTCGGCGTCTGGCTCACCCACAACGATGCTGTTACTCGAGCTCTGCTTCTCGCAGCAATCCCCGCCCAGAAGCTCCTCCGCCGACAGGATGGGCACCGGCGGCGGCGGCCAAGCGGCCTCGGGCACGGCGCGGGCCGGCGCCGCCACGCACAGGTTGTAGGAGTAGGGCAAGGTGCCCTCGCAGAAGTCGGCCGGGAAGGCGGCGCCGGCCACCGAGAAGCGCTGCGCGCCCAGGCAGCGCAGCACGGCGGGCGGCCCGGCCCGGCGCAGCCGCG
>NW_026627725.1:3277-4298 GCF_030028575.1 Malurus melanocephalus
CAACTCGCACGACACCTGACCGTTCTCGCCGGAGTCTCTGTCGCGCACTTTCAGCAGGGCTACCACGGTGCCGGTCGGAGCGTCCTCGGTCACGGGACTCGACAGCGACAAAATTGTTATCTCGGGCGCATTGTCGTTCACGTCCGTGATATCTATTTGCACTTCGCAGTTCCCGGTGAGTCCACCACCGTCTCTCGCCTCGAGGCCGAAGGTATATTTACTGTTCTCTTCGAAATCTAGGGGACTCGCTGTCCTGATCTCGCCACTCTCGCTGTCGATGCTGAACAACATAGCGGCGTCGTCTGGGACGTTGCCAAAGGAGTAGGAGACCTTCCCGTTGGAACCCGCATCCGCATCCCTGGCCAGCACCTGCAGCACCAGTGACCCCACCGAAAGATTCTCCGCCACTCGCGCCTCGTACATACTTTTGCTGAACACGGGTGGGTTGTCGTTGGCGTCCGTCACGTTAATGCGAACCTGGACAGTCCCGGACCTCGCGGGGTCTCCTCCATCCACCGCCATCAGCACCAGCTCAAAGGAGCTCTGCTTCTCCCGGTCCAACGCTCTCTCCAACACTAATTCAGGCAGCTTCTTTCCACCCGGGTTCTCCTTCACGGCCAGACTGAAGGACGGGTTGTTGGTGAGTTGGTAAGTCAGAAGGGAGTTGCTTCCTACGTCGGCGTCTCGTGCCATCTCCAGCGGAAAACGAGCGCCGGGAGGTATCCATTCACCTATATCGAGGTCCAGAGAAGCCTTCCTGAAGACCGGGGAATTGTCATTCACGTCCTCAATGGCCACCTCAACACGGAAGATGTTCAGTGGGTTGTGCACCAGCGCCTCGAAGCTGACGGTGCAGGTCGGTGACGTGCCGCACATCTCCTCCCGGTCCAGTCTCTCGTACACATACAGATTCCCGTTTTCCTCACTCACCGTGAAGTATTGCTTCTCCTCGCTCAGCCGCAGCTTGCGCGCCGGCAGCTCGTCCGCGCTGAGCCCCAGATCCCGCGCCAGCGGCCCCACG
>NW_026627726.1:0-2704 GCF_030028575.1 Malurus melanocephalus
GGATTTAAGGTCCCTTCCATCCCAAAAAATTCCCTGATTCTGTGATGACCTCCTGGGCCTTTCCCACCCTAAACATTCCTCGGATTCTCCCAATAATTCCATGACCCTATTCCATGACTCCCACCTGGTGGATACACAGGGAATGCCTGGGGCAGGACAACCATACCCAACCACATCCCAAAAAACCAAAATCCATAATTTGGGTGAATCCGGAGAATCTGACCCCGGTGATCCCTGTCCGGCAGCACAAGCAGGAGGAGCTGGACGGGGATGGCTGGGAATACGCTTCCCTCTTCGGATGGCGCTTCCACCTGCAGCAGCGCCGCTCCGACTCCTTCCGCCGGCGCCGCTGGAGACGCCGCATGGAGCCCCTGGAACGCACCGGCCCCGCCGCCGTCTTCGCCCTGGAAGGGGCTCTGGTAGGGAGCAGCTTCCCACATTCCCGAATTTCCTCCTGGGAATGTTATAGGCTTCCCATTGTCATTGGCTTCCTGTTACTGGATTCCTGTTATTGGCTTCCGTTATCAGCTTCCCATTATCAGCTTCCCATTACCAGATTCCCGTTTTTGGTTTCCAGTTATTGGCTTCTTGTTATTGGATTCCTGTTGCCATTTTCCCCGCTCTCAGCTTCCTATTTTCATCTTCCCATTATCGGATTCCTATTATCGGATTCCCCTTATCGGCTTCCTGTTACTGGATTCCCATTATCGGATTTCTGTTATCAGCTTCCTGCTATCAGCTTCCTGTTACCAAATTCCCATTTTCAGATTCTCATTATTGTCTTCCCATTATCAGATTCCCATTATCGGATTCCCATTATCAGATTCCCACTATCGGCTTCCTATTTTCAGCTTCCCATTACCAGCATCCCATTTTTGGCTTCCAATTATCAGCTTCTTGTTATCGGATTCCTGTTGCCATTTTCCCACTTTCAGCTTCCTATTATCAGCTTCTCATTATCGGATTCCCCTTATCGCCTTCCCGTTACTGGATTCCCATTATCGGATTTCCGTTATCAGCTTCCCATTATCAGCTTCCCATTATCGGATTTCCGTTATCAGCTTCCTGCTAGCAGCTTCCCATTACCAAATTCCCATTTTCAGATTCTAATTATTGGCTTCCCATTATCAGATTCCCATTAGCAGCTTCCCGTTACCAGATTCCCATTTATCAAATTCCCATTATTGGCTTCCTGCTGTCAGCTTCCCGTTACCAAATTTCCGTTATCAGATTCTCGTTATCAAATTCCCGTTATCAGATTCCCATTATCGAATTTCCGTTATCAGATTCCTTTTATCAGATTCCCATTATCAGATTCCCTTTATCAAATTCCTATTATCAAATTCCTATTATCAGATTCCCATTACCAGATTCCCATTTATCAAATTCCCATTATCAGCTTCCTGCTATCAGCTTCCCATTACCAAATTCCCATTTTCAGATTCTCATTATCGGCTTCCCATTATCAGATTCCCATTATTGGATTCCTGTTACCGTATTCCTGTTATTAAATTCCCATTATCAGATTCCCATTATCACCTTCCTCTTATCAGATTCCCACTATCAAATTTCCATTATCAGATTCCCATTATCGAATTCTTGTTATCAAATTCCCTTTATCAAATTCCCATTATCAGATTCCCTTTATCAGATTCCCATTATCAGATTCCCATTATCAGATTCCCGTTTTTGAATTCCCGTTATCAAATTCCCCTTATCGAATTCCTGTTATCGAATTCCCATCATCAGATTCCCACTATCAAATTTCCATTATTGAATTCCCGTTATCAGATTCCCGTTATTGAATTCCCGTTATCAAATTCCCCTTATCGAATTCCCATTTTCAGATTCCTGTTTTTCCTCCCTGTTCCTTCCCTGCCATCCCGACTTTCCCCACTATTGTTTTTTTTTTGGATTTGGATTTCCCAATCCGCCGCTTTTCCAACGATTCAACCAGAGCCAAGGCAGCACAAAGCTCCTGTTCTCTGTGTTTTTATGGAATTTTTTCCCTCCTTTTTGGCTTTTTTCCCCATTTTTCTCCACTCCATCTTTCTCTCCGATCCAGCGTCGATCCTTTTGGGATAAAAGCGGCTTCGCAGTGTTTTTTCCCCCATCTGGGGGGTCCTGGCTTCCTCCCACCCCCAGAGCTCCTGGTCGGATTGTTCCCATTCCCAATTTTCCCCCTGGGATCCAAAAATGGGAATTCTCATCCTCCAAAACCTCTCCTTTTCCCACAAATATTCTGCTGGTGCAATTAAGAAGACTCAGGAATTTTTTTTAGGATTTCCCGACGAAAATTTCCCAAATTCTGGGAAGCCCAAACCCCTCTTGCACACCCCATTGGATCCCATCCTGTGGGGAATCCCGGCTCTGGAGGCGATCCCGGCATTCCCGACCTTCCCTGATTTTCCTTGCAGGGGGGAGTGACGGACGACAAAAGCGACGACGGAAAATCCGACGGAAAATCCGCATCCACGCTCAGCTTTGGGGTGAACAGACCCACGATCTCCTGCATTTTTGACTGTGAGGATCCAAGGAGGGGTGGGAAAAGGCACTTCCCATCCTTTTCCTGGAAAAAGATGGAAAAGGATGATGGAAAAAGGGTGGAGGGGGGATGGCGATTATGGGAATATCCACAGGATTCGGGATCGATGTTTGGGATGTCCTGGGGGGATGAAGCCGGGATTTTCCTCAGATGTGAGAC
>NW_026627726.1:3864-4277 GCF_030028575.1 Malurus melanocephalus
AATTCCAGCCCAGCCCCTCGCCACCCTCCCAGGCAGGAATTCCTTGCCAAGATCCCAGCCCAAGCTCCCCTTTCCCAGTGGGATCCATTCCCTGTGTCCTGTCCCTCYATCCTTTATCCCAAATCCCTCTCCAGCTCTCCTGGAGCCCCTTCAAGGAATTTCCAGAACATTCCCTTCTCTGGGCTGGCTCTGATGGAGAAATTTCCATGGGATTTGCTCAGGGAAAGTTCTGGGGTTTAATCAGGACCTGGGAGCCATCAGGGCCCTTCTTCTCCAGCATCCTCAGGAAATTCCCCGTTGGATTTGATCCAGTGGGACATTCCCAGCCCACGGGGTTGGATCTGGATGATCCCAAAAGGCTCTTCCACCCCAAATCAGTCTGGGATTCTGTGATTCCAGAATTCCTCAACATC
>NW_026627727.1:0-2806 GCF_030028575.1 Malurus melanocephalus
CCGTAGGGTTTGCGCAGCAGCAGCGACTCCGAGGGCGGCTCCGTGGCCAACGCCAGCGAGGCGAAYGTGTCCATGATGAGATTGACCCAGAGCATCTGCACGGCCTTCAGGGGAGAGTCCTGAAGGGGAAGAGAACATGTCAAACCACCAAAATCACCAAAATCACCAAAAKCGACCCTTTTTTCCCCTCTTTGTTTCGCTCCAGTCCTGAAAACAGCTCCACAACTTGGTATTTAACACCTTCTTAAAAACAGTCTCAAATATTTCTCCTTTGCTCCACACTCTGCATGGCTTTCGGAAAGGAGTCCTAAAGGGCACCAAAATCGACCCTTTTTTCTCTCTTTGTTTCGCTCTCCTCCTAAAAACAGCTCCAGAATTGTTCTTGGATATTTAATGCCTTCCTAAAACACTCCCAAAATATTTCTCCTTTTGCTCCAAACCCCCTGCACGGCCTTCAGGGAAGAATCCTGCAGGAGAATACCTCCTGCCACCAAAATCACCAAAATCAATGTTTTTTCTCTCTTTGTTTTGCTCCCGTCCTGAAAACAGCTCCAGAACTTGGTATTTAACACCTTCCTAAAAACACTCTCAAATATTTCTCCTTTGCTCCACACTCTGCGTGGCTTTCGGAAAGGAGTCCTAAAGGCCACCAAAATCGACCCTTTTTTCTCTCTTTGTTTCGCTCTCCTCCTAAAAACAGCTCCGGAATTGCTCTTGGATATTTAATGCCTTCCTAAAACACTCCCAAATATTTCTCCTTTTGCTCCAAACTCCCTGCACAGCCTTCAGGGAAGAATCCTGCAGGAGAACACCTCCTGCCACCAAAATCACCAAAATCAATGTTTTTTCTCTCTTTGTTTTGCTCCTGTCCTGAAAACAGCTCCATAACTTGGTATTTAACACCTTCCTAAAAACACTCTCAAATATTTCTCCTTTGCTCCACAGTCTCTGCATGGCCTTCAGAAAAGAGTCTTAAAGGGGAGGAGTGGAGAACACGTCATGCCACCAAAATCGACCCTTTTTTCTCTCTTTATTTCGCTCTCCTCCTAAAAACAGATCCAGAATTGCTCTTGGATATTTAATGCCTTCCTAAAACACTCCCAAAATATTTCTTCTTTGCTCCAAACTCCCTGCATGATCTTATGAATAAGATCACATCCCTAAACTTCAACAATCCACAGAAAACCTGTTAAAACCAAAAGTTTATTTATTTTCCTGCTCCAGTGAAGAAAATCAGAAAACCTGTTGAATCCAACAGGTTTATTTTCCTGTTCCAGTGAGAAACAACACTTTGAAAACCTGTTGAACCCAAGAAATTTATTCTCCTGTCCCCATGAACAAGAATTCACAGGAAAACCTGTTCAAAGCAATAGATTTATTTATTCCTCTGCTCCAGTGAAGAACAATCTGCAGGAAACCTGTTAAATCCAACAAGTTTATTTATTCTCCTGCTCCACTAAGTAAAAAAAAATATATCCATTGAAAACCTGTAAAAACCAAGAGATTTATTCTCCTGCTCCACTGAAAAACAACCCACTCAAAAGCTGTCAAATCCAAGAAATTCATTCTCCTGCTCCAGTGAAGAACCCACTGAACACCTGTTGAATCTAAAGGTTTATTCTTTTGCTCCACTGAGAAATACTGAAAACCCGCTAAATCCAACAGACTGATTTCTTCTGTTCTGTATCTGGATGACCCAGGAGCCTGTGAAGGCCACGAGGACCACACCCCTGTGTGTCCCCATGTCCCCCTGTGTCCACTCTGTCCAGGTGAGCTCACCTGGGTGATGCAGATCTGGGCAAGGCCACGATGACCATCCCTGTGTCCCCATGTCCACACTGTCCAGGTGAGGTCACCTGGGTGATTTTCCACCAGTGAAGGCCACGATGACCACCCCCATATCCACTCTGTCCAGGTGAGCTCACCTGAGTGATTTTCCCCCCAGTGAAGGCCATGATGACCACTCCGATGTCCCCCCTGTCCATATTGTCCTGGGTGACACAGACACCCGTGAAGGCCACGATGACCACCCCCATGTCCACTCTGTCCAGGTGAGGTCACCTGGGTGATTTTCCACCCGGTGAAAGCCACGATGACCACACCCCCTGTGTCCATACTGTCCTGGGTGATGCACGCCCCGGTGAAGGCCACAATGACCATCCCCATGTCCCCCTGTGTCCACTCTGTCCAGGTGAGCTCACCTGGGTGATGCAGGCTCCCATGAAGGCCATGATGACCACCCCATGTCCATCCTGTCCTGGGTGATGCACACCCTGGTGAAGGCCACAATGACCACACCGCTGTGTGTCCCCATGTCCCCCTGTGTCCACTCTGTCCAGGTGAGCTCACCTGGGTGATGCAGACCTGGTCAAGGCCACGATGACCATCCCTGTCTCCCTGTGTCCACACTGTCCAGGTGAGGTCACCTGGGTGATTTTCCACCAGTGAAGGCCATGATGACCACACCCCGTGTCCATACTGTCCTCAGTGATGCACGCCCCCATGAAGGCCACGATGACCACCCCTATGTCCACTCTGCTCACCTGTGTGATGCAGGCCCCGGTGAAGGCCACGATGACCACACCCCCTGTGTCCATACTGTCCTGGGTGATGCATGCCCTGGTGAAGGCCACGATGACCACCCCCATGTCCACTCTGTCCAGGTGAGCTCACCTGGGTGATTTTCCACCCGGTGACAGCCACGATGACCACACCCCCATGTCCATACTGTCCTGGGTGATGCAAGTGCCAGTGAAGGCCACGATGACCACCCCATGTCCATCCTGTCCTGAGTGACACAGGCCCC
>NW_026627728.1:0-2077 GCF_030028575.1 Malurus melanocephalus
CCAAATCCTCAGAAAACAATTCCACTCTGCCCTTCCCTCCTTCCCACGCTTCCCTTCATCCCCCACTCCCTCCCTCCCCCGCCCCCGGTGCCGCAGGGGATGGGGGTCACACTCGGGCCCTGTCACTGCCTCTCACTCAGGGGAGGAATCCTTGTCCTGCTCCGCTCTGGGCTCCAGCGGGGCTGCGGGAGGAGTCTCTGCTGCACTCGGGACTCCGCCCCGGCGCTTCCTCCGCCTCCTGCCCGGCCCGGGCACCGCGCCAGGGGCTGTTTATAGGAAATGTGAATTCGGGGAAACGGAGAGACCGAGGGGCGGTTCCGTGACGTGTGCGAGAGCGGAACGCGCTCCCATTGGCCAATTTCTCCCGCCCACCTCCTTCTCGAGCGCTGATTGGTCAGAACTCGGGGTTTATAAATAGTCCCGGAGTGCGGGCCGCTCTGCATTTCTCGGATCGGCGCTGCTGCGATTGCTGGAGCATCTCTGGAGCCCCGGGAGCGGCGACAATGACCGGAGCGCGGTGAGGCGGCGGCGGCGCTCGGAGGTGGCCCCAGCGCAGGAGCTCGGGGCTCGATGCGGGCGGAGGGGGCGGCAGGGGCAGGGGTAGGGGGTGTTCTGGCGGGCTCGCTCTCCCGTGTCCCCGCCACGTTCCCCCTGCCCTGAGGCCGCTGCGGCGGTGTTCCCCCTGCCCAAGCGGCTGCCCGCGGTCTCCTTCCCGCTGATGCCTCGGCAGGAGCCGGTGCCGGAGCAGCGCTGGCTCGTCCCGGTTGCTGTCGGTAGCACAGGAGTGGCTGTTCTGTCCTCGGACCTACGGGACCAGGCTGGGAGCCCCTGGGGAGGGGGGAGATGTTCGTGTGCCGGACAGGGTGGGACGGSATGAACTTCAGAGCCCCTCGCAACCGAAAGCACTCGGGAGCAGGAACAGCCGCGCTAAAGTGCAGGCGCAGCCTGGTCCTGGCTGCCCCGGGCACTCGGAGCAAAGTTCCGCCTTCCCCGCAAAAGAACAAAGTCCCTGCTACCAGACCTTATAAACCAAGGGGCGCTGCCAGCGCTCGGTGTGCCCGGGCTCAGACCCGCCAGGGCAGGGGATGCAGGGGAAATCCTGAGCCCCCACGGGCTGCTTCTTGTCACCTCAGTCACCTCAGTGTCTACTGTCATGAAACCTCAGTGCCTGTTCTCCAGGAGATGAACCTGCAGGAGGAGGCGATGATATGGAAGCTGCTGTGTGCCTGCCAAGGCTGGCGCTGGGGGTTCCTTTCTCCTTCTGGAACCATCGCAGAACTCATCCTGTGTCTCTAGCACTACATGTTTATACCCTAAAACTGTATTTATATGTTCATTGAACTTTTTCTGTATTGCCAGGACACCTGTGATGCCACAGGAATGTGACCTTGGTTAGAGCACGGTGCCAACAGTGCCAAGGTTGGGATGTGACCCCACAGGGACCATTCCCAAAGGGTTGCACTGGATGATCCTCGTGGGTCCCGTCCAAGTGCGAGGATTCTGTGATGCTGTGCCATGGCCGTGTGTGACCCCAGCTTTGTTACGGTGCCAGTGCTGCTGCTGTCGTTGCCTTCCTCATGATTTCATTGCTGTTTGTCGTGGCTGACCCAACCCATCCATACATTCCATCCCTACCTGTGCCCAAAAATCGCTGCTGTCCCTTCCTGTGCCGGTGCCGCGGGCAGAACGGGAGTGGCGGGGGTGGAGCCGCTCCCTTTGTAATCGGAGCCCGCAACTGAGAGCTTTCTCTCTGTCCTGGCAGCGTTTGCTGAGCGGAGGCTCCGCCTCGGAGGGGATTCCTTGGGGCTCGGTGACCGCCCCAGGAGCGTCGCTTCTCTGTCGCCACCGATCTGCGGGGAGCAGGGACAGGGCAGGGCTGAGCCGGCAGCGCCTTCCTGAGCCCGGAGCAGCCCGGATCTCTCATCATGGTCCTTTCAACCTGCGATCGCATTTGTCAAACTGTGCCCGAGGCTGAACTCCAAAAGGCTTTCTCAGCGCTGCTGATGTTCCCTGGTCGAGGTGCTCTTTGTTCCAAGAAGGATCCCAGCTGTGAACTGGAGAAGAGTGAATTGTGCTC
>NW_026627728.1:3107-4218 GCF_030028575.1 Malurus melanocephalus
CCAGGAGTTCCTCTTCCGTCTCACCAGGAACGAGGATCACTGGCTCGGGCTGCACAGACGGGGCCGGGAGCTGCAGTGGGGGGACGGCAGCAGCTTCAAATCCTTGTGAGTCCTCGGGGACAGGGGAGGGGTTGAGGGGCACAAGGTGTCCCACTGTGGTTCCAGCGCTGTGTCTGCTTCTCCTTGCAGGGTTCCTGTCCTGGGCAATGCAGGGTGTGTGTTCCTGGCTGAGGGTGTGCTCAGGAGTGCTCCCTGCTCAAATCCAATGCCCTTTGTCTGCAGCAGGGCCCAGACTCACTGGTGACAGGGGATGGACAGAGCTCCTTCTCCGTGCTGGGCACTCACAGCTTTGACTCTTCCCCTGGGATATCCCTGCTTCTCTGCAAGGTGAAGATATCGTCCCTCAGCTGCATCATCTGCCCCGCACTCTCTCTCAGTGTCCCCAGTGTCCCTTTGTCAGGCCAGCACAGTGCCTTGTCTGGGTCACCTCAGTGCCTGCTCTCGGAGTCCCTTCCCTCCTGCTTTTCCTGCCGAGCCCCCTCCTGTTCCCAGCCAGGGACACAAAGGGCGCTGTCAGTGCTCGGTGTCCCTGGGCTCTGAGCCACCAGGGCAGGGGATGCAGGGGACAGTCCTGAGAGCCCCCTCAGTGCTGCTTCTTGTCACCTGAGTCACCTCAGTGCTGCTCTCAGGGTCACCTCAGTGCCAGGAGATGAAGCTGCAGGAGGAGGTGATGTGGACGCTGCTGTGTGAACGAGGAGTGGGGGAGAATCAGCCGAGGGGAGCCAGGGCTGGGCTTTGCACACCTTTTGGACATGAAGGGGTCCCTGAGGACTGTGCACTTTCCTGGATTATTCCTCAAAGTGTCGAGTGAGGACAAGCCCTGGGCTGTGCCTGGTCCGGGCAGGAGGCTGCGGGAAAGAACCGCTGCTGCCCTGAACCGCCGGGAGCTCGGGGTGATCTGGAGCTGAAAGTGCTGGGAGCTGGGGCTGAGTTCGGGATGGAGTGAGACCCAACTGCAGCCCCGGCAGGACCCCGGACTGGAGCAGGGGATGCCTGAGAGAGACCCCGAGCCCGTGGGAAGCCCCTGCAGAGCCGTGGAAGTGGCTCCTGG
>NW_026627729.1:0-1209 GCF_030028575.1 Malurus melanocephalus
AGGGGATCTGCCACCTGCCAGGGGCAGCTCTCAGCCTGCCTGGGAGCTCCCCATGGCGCTGTGGGGAGAAGTTGGAGGGGGAAGGAGCGACCCCCATCAGGGCAGATTCCTCCTGCTGTGGGGATGGTGCTGCATGGCCAGGGCTGCCCTCAGCTTTCTCACCAAGGAAAGGCAAAGGGGCTCTCAGGTTTGGATCTGTCCCTGAGACTCCTGCACTGTCACCCTGGGGATCGGCAGATCTGCCTGAGATCTGCCTCAGAAAGCGCCTCCTCAGCCTCCTCTCCCTACAGACAGCACCAGCAGCACCTTGGCTGCAGCATCTCTGTTTGTCTGCCCCATCCTGAAGGAGCTGGTGCCAGGGAGATGCCCCCGGGCAGTGCCCTGTGCTGGGAGGGGTCTGCAGGGCAGAGCTGAGCCCCCAGGGCTGGTGGGCAGTTTCAGAGAAACAGCTCTCAATGGGCACAACTCCAGGCAGCAGAGAGCCAGAGCAAGCCTGGGTATCCCTCCCTGTCCAGCTGCACAGGAAAAGAGAGAAGGCTTTAAAGAAATTGACTTTGAAATTGGAGTCTTCAAAACATCCACTTTTTTTTTCAAGCACGTTTTAAGTACAGCCACCCAGAAATAGAGAGAGGTGTAATGAGCAAAGGGTACCTGTGTGGGGACCAGCAGGTCTGACTGCCCTGGGGCACAGGGAGCCCTGCTTTCCCTCTGGGCTCCCCAGGGTTCAGGCTGAGAGCAATGCTGGAGATGAGGCAGCAACTCAGCAGCACAAACCTGAACTCAAAAAAAAAAAAAAAAGTTTAGCAAAATTCCCCCAAAGGAGGAGAATTTCAAGGGGATTCCTAAGAAAATAGCATAAGATTGACTCAAGGTAATTTGTCTCAGCTTGTCAATGCCTTCTTTCAACAGTCCATGATGCCCAGAGTGAAKAAATGTCCAACAGCAGCTCCATCAGCCACTTCCTCCTGCTGCCATTGGCAGACACGCGGCAGCTGCAGMTCCTGCACTTGTGCCTCTTGCTGGGCATCTCCCTGGCTGCCCTCCTGGCCAACGGCCTCATCATCAGCGCCGTAGCCTGCGGCCACCACCTGCACAGCCCCATGTTCTTCTTCCTGCTCAACCTGGCCCTCASYGACCTGGGCTYCATCTGCACCACTGTCCCCAAAGCCATGCACAATTCCCTCTGGGACACCAGGGACATCTCCTACA
>NW_026627729.1:2874-4274 GCF_030028575.1 Malurus melanocephalus
GTGGGATCACCCAGAGATAAAGGACTGAACATCTGCTGTGACCATGAGAGCTCTGCAGCCCCAGAGACACCTCAGGGACAAGGAAAGGAGTGGGCAGTGACTCCTCTGACCCTCAGGAAACTTGCCCAGGAGGATGCAGGGCAGCCCCAAGGCCATGTGGCAGCCCTGGAACAAGGCAGGCAGCTCTGAGCCCCCTGCATGGCCCCAGCAGAGCTCGTGTGGGAGGGGGTCAGTGCAGGGAGCAGCATCAGCTGCCTCTGTGCCCAGCCTGAGCAGCAGAGCCCAGCAGAGGCAGCCCATGGCCCTGGGCAGAACAGCCCCCATGCTCTGCAGAGCTGCACCCCCAGCTCTGTGGGGCTGTGGGGAGCAGGGCAGGGGCTGCAGCAATGGCTGCTCAGGCCAGCACAGCCGTGTGCCCCTGGCAAAGGCTCCCCGGGCAACTGGCATGTGCCAGGAGCAGAGCAGGAGCCCGGCTGTGTGCCCGGGAGCCCTGGCGAGAGGCTGCCCTGGCCCTGGGGCAGCAGGAGCTGCCTGAGGAGCCCCGGGGCCAAATCTGCTGCTGTCCTGGGCAGCGGGGCCGGTCCTGGGGCTGCAGGAGTTGCCCGAGCTGAGCATCTCCTGACATTTCAGAGCCACGGTCGCTGTCCCTGCCCTCCATGGCCTCCAGCTCCTGCTGCAGGGCCAGACAGGGCTGGGCTGCTCTGCGGGGCTGGGGCAGGGGCAGGGAGAGGCTGGACTGGGCAGTGCCTGGTGTTGCCTAAAAATCAGGCTCACCTGAAACACATGCCAGGCAAACATAAGAGAATGAGAATAGAGAACTTTAATACAGGCCTAATATGTCTACTGGTGCATTAGGGCAGACAAAAGCCTCCTCCTCCTGAGGCTACACCCAAAATGGACACTGAGTCACAAGATCTTCATCTTTTATAAGTTCTGTCTTATTAATATATTGGGCCTCAAATCTCCAATGATATCTTCAGGTCATGATGTCAACCACCCCAAACTTGCTCCTCCCCCCAAGTCGCTGTTGTTTACGTATTTTGGGGCTCTGAGGCAGCAAAGTGTCCTTGGATTCAGGCTCAGAGAGGAATTGTTTTGTCTAAATATGGGTGAATGGTAGTTTTTAGTGCTGTAATAGAGAAGTATAAGAATACAGATGCATGAAAATATAGAAACTAAAATCCTAAGGCATCACTCTCAGCTGCCAGGCCAGCACAGACCCTCACAGCAAAGGGGCAGCAGGAGAGGTTTTGGGTGTGTGRTGAAAAAGCCTCCGCTCAGGGGCAGTGAACGCCCGTCCTGCGCTGTGCAGAGGAGCCCGGCTGCAGGGCCCTGCACCCCGGGAAAAGCTCATCCACGGGGAGGGCAGCACAGGGGGGTCATGGCCCATCAAAGCCCCC
>NW_026627730.1:0-912 GCF_030028575.1 Malurus melanocephalus
GATGTGTTTGCTGGGGATGAATGCACTCACTGCATATTAACTACTTACACATGAACTGCTGCTAATGAGACAGTGTCCCCCAGCAGGGGTGAGCCCCACAGGCCCAGCTCTGTGCCTGAGCATTTCTTTCAGCAMCGTGAGCAGGGCTCACTCGAGCCACRTGCAGGCCAAGGGACTCGGGCACGGCCTCTGTGTGGGCGTCCCCCTCATGTGCCGGGGCTGGAAGAGGTCGGGCAGTTGCACTGCTCACAAGTGCACAGACCTGCACAGCCCAGGGAACTCAATCAGCAGTGATTGTTCAGCAATTGGGGAAGCAAATTCAATAAAGGACTGTCCAGCTAGAGAGGCTTTGAGTTACCTCTTAACCAGAGATAGATGGAGTCTAATGGCAATTAAAATAATCGGATGAAAAGCTGGGACGTAGCAGAGTTGGACCGTGCATGTGCTGGAAGCTGCCAAGATGAGAGGGCAGCTAAAAGACAAAGTCATGAAGACGATGGCGGATGAAGGACTGATGCTCTCCAGGAATGCCACTGAGAGAAGGACACTCGATGGCAGCCTTGTTCCACGAAAGGGCGGCCAAATGAACCCAGAGAAGGCGTTTGTGACATGAGCGACTGGGTCTGGGCAAGGAGGGGCTTATGGGAAATTCTGAATATTACTGTGTATTTAAACCCCACGAAATCTTTGACCCTCCGGCCCCTCTGGCCCCTCTGTCCAACCTTGCTGACCCCACAGGGACATGCTCCGGCTGTGGGAAGTGCTGCCGTCTGAGCCCCAAATCCTGGAAAACGTCCTTAGGGAATTGCACCTCCAGCTCCAGGATGGACACCAGGGCTTGTTCCGGAGATATCAGGAGGACACCGGCCTGGCCCGCCTGGCGGTCAGTTCATGGGAAAACCCCGATCCTGG
>NW_026627730.1:3175-4143 GCF_030028575.1 Malurus melanocephalus
TCCGGAATTCTGGAATTCCTGCAGGTGTGGAAGCTGGAGCCGCTGCTGCCTGACCTGGTGAACCTGGTGTGGCACGAGCACTCGGAGCTGSCYGGGAAAGCRCTGCTGGTCCACCGCAATGTGCTCAAACACCTGAGCCCTGCCCAGGCCAGTCCGGTCATCATCCACCTGGTCAAGACGCTGCGGCCACGCTTTGATGCGGTGAGGCGGGGCACTCAGAGCAGATCCCGATCCCATGGGATGGGTCCTGCGATTTTCTTGGGGAGTGAGCCTGGATAATCAGCCTCAAATCTTGAGGTTGGATTTAGGGTTGGCTTTGGTGTTGGGCTTGAGGTTAGGGTTGGATTTAGGGTTGATTTTGGGCTTGGATTTATTTTATGGTCAGGTTTAGTGTCAGAGTCAGCGTAACTATCAGGTTTTATGTTTTAATTGGGGTTATGATTACTGTCAGGTTTTGTGTGAGGCTGAGTGTGTGGGTCAGTTTTAGGGTCAATGTCAGGATTTAGTATCGGGTTTAGGATCAGAGTTAAGGTTTAGGTAATTTTTGAGATTTGGTTCAGGGCCAGAATTAGGCTAAGTTCAGGTTTATTGTGAGGGTCAATGTTAAGATCAGTTTTAGATTCAAAGCTAGGTTTAGGGTCAGGTTCCCGGTTAGAATTTGTTTTAGTGTATGGATTAAATTTTAGAGTCAGGTTTAGGATCATGGTACCTCTCCTTAGTGCGCTCACATTCCCTCCATTTTTACAGAAGGAGGAGTGGCTACGTGAACTTTCCCTGAATGTTTTCTGTGAGGTTTTGGGAAAAGCCTTGGGAAAGGACCAGCTGTGGATGAGAAGCTACGCCCGGAGCGTGCTGGTCCCACTCATGCTGCGCATGAGTGACCACTCACCCCAAGTGGCTGAGGTAGGGACAGACTGAGCACTGACCCCCTGGGCAGTGTCAGCTGGATCACATCCCAGCTTTCCCAG
>NW_026627731.1:0-4197 GCF_030028575.1 Malurus melanocephalus
GAGGGACAGAGCTCCCAGCAAGCGCACTACTCCCGGAAGCCATCTTTTTACCTCGTGGAACATATGTTGAGGCATGAATAAGAATCAGACTGGTCTCTGTCACCACYCCGTGACTCAACATTGTTCACACGGTGATAGTGACAGTCAGAAGGAATGYAAGAGAGAAAAGGGAGAAAGAGGAAGGGAAAGGTAGGGGTATCTAAACAATTTAGATTTCTTAACATATTTAACATTGTGTAACAATGTAACAATATAATTTACAGATAAATGAAAGTTTGCTCGACTTTTGTGTTATGTTTTTCACATTTCAGTTCAGCATGCTGTTTCACTTTTAGAATATAACAATAACAAGAACAGTAATTATCCTGTAATACAAGTAAGCAGGTTCTCAGTTTTTTCTGAGTTGGGAATATAACTGTAATGTCAGAATGAAGGAATAATCCACCTGTAGTCCTTTCCACTCCTACTAACACATACTCTTTCCTTTCTGATCTCTTAGAGGGTCTAATACAATCAACTTGCTAAGCTTCTCATAGTCTTTTTCTTTTTAGATGTAGTGGAAGCTTTTTAAGGGCTTCACTTTACAAGTCTTTTGCTCTAGTGTGGTTTTGTTTCACATGTAGCGGTTCTAGGAGGCATTCTYAGTTCTCATCTGTTGTTTCCTGGTTCAATGGGACAAGTTTGATCAGTTCATCTACTCTGATGTTCTATTTGGTTGCAGGATCATCTCCTGCTTAGTCGGCAGCTATCCATGCTACTGTAAAGTCACTTCTCTTTGAAAATTCTAAGATGTCCTGCTACTTCTCCTTCTGCCAAACTGGAATCCCATTGATCTCTTACTCATGCTGTTCCCAGAATGAAAGCCATTCAGTGAAGACAGCAAAGGAATCAGTATAGATGAAGACAGGACAGAAGGACAGGTGTTTACGTTAAAACTGGCTTTTTTAACCTTAAATGGTCTCTTCAGCACAATTGCAAATTAAACTCCTTTTGTCAAAAGAAATAAAATACCATTTCTGGAAACAGTAAGTACACTAACAATATTGCAACAAACATATTTTAACATACTGTACTATAGCAGTGTTCTCTTCAAAGGGGCACCCTATTTTAATTAATATGGTTTCTTTGTCTACCCCGAGATATTCTTAGTGGGTCATGTTTCATACATATAGAAATCTGAGGGAGGTAAACAGTTACTCTGAGTATCTCCTCTGCAATTCTTCAAGCAGCAATTTTTCTCTGTATTCTGCTGCAGCCAGCAAAGCCCTAAGATGATCATTTTCTATCCTGAGTTTTCTAATCTAGCTTCCAGCCTCTCTTCTACCTAAGCTGGGTGAGGCTTTCAGCTTCCTTATACATGACTTCTTTGGTGCACTCTCATCTCTACTTAGATCCATGAAGGGGGATGTATCTGGCTTTATGTTATACTTCTCTGTACTTCTTTTATTGGGTATCCTGTTTGGCTACTTAGACACTACCTGTTCTAGTTGGTCTGTGGAGAGACCGTCCATTAGYCTTTTTGGGATTCCCTTTTGCAAACCTTGTGACCAAATTCCTTGTCTTGTGAGTGGACGCTTCTGCTCACTCTGGTTAGAATGTGGGGAAATCTTAGGTGATAGTCTAGGACTAGAACGTGCATGTCTCACCTCAAGAGTCTCTGCTTTGTTGACTACTAGCTTTACTGGACTGTACTTCTGTCTAAAATTAATCAGTTCCTGAGCTACCTCTCCCCAAGTCCAGACTTTGCCTCTCCGAGCAGTGCCATCTCCTGCAGGGGAGGAGATGGTACTATCTAAGGCAGCAGCCACTCTCTCAAGTGGGGCCAAAGCTTGTATTTTCTCTTGTAATTGTATTGCTATTGGTTTTAGAGAATCAGGAAGCCCTCTGATTAGTGGGGTCATCCGATCAGTATCTATTCTCAGCATCATAGGTGATTCTTGTAATGGAGTTAGCTTACGCTCATACATTATTTGAATATATGCTGCCTTTTGGACACTTTTAACTATCTCATCTGTGGTACATTCTATGGCTAGAGGATCACTTCTTTCTAGAGGGTTTAAACTTTCAGCCTAAAAAGCTGCTCTCTGGGTTAGGGACCACGGGGCTCTGTGGTCCCCAGTGGTAAGAAATACTCYAGGTCCCCAATATCCCTCGGCTTCCTTTTCACTAAGAAGGATTTGGTCBCCCCCACTCAAAGAAACTCTCTAAACAAATTCTGTTTCAGATTCTCGGGGGTGTCTGCTAAAATCTTTTTTTAACTTGGCTAGTTCAGTAGCAGTAAAGGGGACYTCTTTCGTTGTAATTACAGGTGCTTGGTCCCGATAATTTTCATACAAAAGTTCAGTTTTTATTAGCGGGCACAGACGGACCGCGCTATCGGGCCGGGTCTGCGAGCCTGTCTGCTCTTTTCTGGGTTCTGCCGGAGGGAGCGCTCCGGCCGTGCTGTCATCTGGGGACGCCCCTGCAGCAGCCGGCATGGCGGGCTCTCGAACAAGCTCTTTTTGCAATATTTGTATCAAACTCCTGTTCTGATTTCTGCTTTTTTCTAGCTGTCCTTTTAGCTCTGCCACTTGGGCTTGTAGGGACCGAACTTGTGCTTTCAGAGTTTTAGTCACGGCCGTCTCTCTATGGCTCTGGGCTGCTCGCTCTCGCACGGCTGAAGCGAGTGCCGCTCCCAACACAGCACAGACGACTGCCTTGTCTTCTGTCGGTTTAGATTTTGCTTTCAATCGCAAAGCCGTGATACGATCTACTACGTTTTGTACGCTGTGCTAGTGCTCTGCAGCTCACTCTAACTCACTCAGAGAGGGTCTAGCTTTGAAAGCTTCTAGAAACTCAAGCAAGGGGGCGGACGGGTYTCCGCCCGGTTTCTCTTGGCGGGAAACGATATCTATTGCTATTGTTTACTGAATTCAGGCAAACGACTTTTGGGATGGCTCACACGTTAACTCAGTCYTCGAACTAAGTACTCTCCAAACACACACAAAAGATTTTAACTTTTGGTGGTTGCACACCACTTCCTGCAGAGGGTAACACTGTTCTACCCTCTGGGAGAACTGCTGCAAGCAGCCTGACACTGCATAAACAACGCAGCACACTGCGAGAAGGGGCAAACAACTCTTGAGGAGGGTCTTACTGTAAGATTTCTGAGTGCCCCAAAGCACTCCTCAAGAGAACACACTTTTAAATACGACCCAATACACTGCAAAAAGGGGACAAAAATACTTCTCGAGTGGGGTCTCACTGTAAAGTCTCTAAGTGCCCCCAAAAGCACCACCCGAGAGATCACACCGTCAGGCACAAAGGTAGTTACACAAAGAGCTACAGAAAGGGGTGTGGAATGCGTCTCAGAGAGGGTCACACTATACACGTTTCAAAGTACTTTAAAAGCACTCTCTGAGAGAACACACAGTGAATCAGTTACAGGCACTACATTTCAGGGAGGGTCACACCGTTTTTTTTTCTTTCAATGCCTAAGTAAATCTCTCCCTAAAACAAACACACACTAAGCAAATTAAAGCAGATATAATATTTTTTTGTCCAAAAATCCCACCGCTGCCACCAATTTAATGTCGCGTTCCAATCGTAGGGAACTGCGAGGAGTTCTTTTAATAGATTTTTTGGACAAAAAATAAAGCGCAAACGCGGCAATATTATATCTGAGAACTGTTTATTGATAAAGAAGGGTAAGTGTTCCTACCACTTCCTACCAAGGGGGGGGGAATAGAAAAGAGGGAAAAGGAGAAACGGAGAGAGACAGAATAGGAGACAGATTGTTACCGCTGTACCCTAGGCACCCCGTCGACGTTGGCAGAAGGAGAGTGTGTGTGTGTGCTGCGAACGGCGAGGAGCCTGCGCGGCTTTTAAGGCAGTTGGGCGCGATTTCCAAACAGCAGCGGCTGCGTGTCCCTCTCGACAGCGGAGAAGACGAATCCGTGGCCACGGGCACACTCGTGAGATCGCTGCGGCTGCTGTGGGCAGGCTGGCGCTGCGGGCACTACTRGACACTCGGCTGCTGCGGGCACTGCTGGACACTCGGCTGCTGTGGGCACTGTTGGACACGCGGCTGCTGTGGGCACTGCTGGACACGCGGCTGGCACTGCGAGCACTGCTAGACACGCGGCTGCGGGCACGGCTGGACACACGGCTGCTGTGGGCACTGCTGGACACACGGCTGCTGTGGGCACTGCTGGACAC
>NW_026627732.1:0-4247 GCF_030028575.1 Malurus melanocephalus
ACCCAACAATCTCCGAGGGCTTTTCCAACCTCAATAATTCTGATTTTCCATCTTATTTCCCGGCTTGAAAAACCCAAATCTCTCCAGACCTCTCCTCCATGGAGAAATTCCCACGGTGATGGGATTCCCAAAGGTTTTAATCAGCAAACCTCACCTTGCAGCACATTCAGGACATTCCTACAGCCAAAAGTTCCCAATGTGCTCCCTAAAAGTTTACAGCCCTGGGAATGAAGGTGGAAAAAAGCTGAGCTTTGGAGTTGGATAAATCCATTTATTTTTATTATCTCAGGTCTGTGAGCCGTTCCCAGGCTGGAGGATCGCGGATGAGTTCATAAAAGGCTCTCCCATAAAAGTGTAGATGGTTTATTGATCCTTCTGTGCCCTTCCATTAGGACTTCCCGCGATTGTTGTGATTGGGAATTTGATTTTTTTGAGGAGTTTGCTGCTCTGGGGGACATCGTGAGGAGCCTGGTGGGCACCACGAGTGTTAGGAAGGATTTATGGGCGGGGATTTCAGGAGATTTGTTTGATCCCTTTCCTTCTCCCCTTTTTTTTTGTCCTGATTGTCCCCTGTGCTGGCACTGCTGAGGGACCTCAGTCCCGGGTCCATTCTGGGCACTTCAGGATGAGGATCTGGAGGGGTTGGAATGTCCAGGGAAGGGAATGGAGAATCCTGAGGGAGCTGGGAAAGGGCTGAGCCTGGAGAAAAGGGGGATCAGGGGGAATGTGGGGCTCTGCACAACTCCCTGACAAGAGGGAGCAGCCGGGGGGGATTTGGGATCTGATCCCAGGGAACAGGGACAGGAGGAGAGAGAACGGCCTCAGGCTGGGCCAGGGGAGGCTCAGGTCGGATTTTTGGGATAATTTATCCATGGAAAGGGTGGGCAGGCCTTGGAAGTGCCCAGGGATGTTGGGATTGCCCATCCCTGGTGGTGCCCAAGGAATTCCTGGAGGTGGTACTGACTGCCAAAGTGGGGATTGGGTACAACTCAAACTCTGTTCTTGGAGCTCTTTTCCAACCTCAGCTTGGAAACCTTCAATGAGTTTCCACTGGGGGAAGAATGAAACTTTTCCTTACTCTTGGCATAAAATTATTAATTATTAAAACCTGATAATTGATTTTGGCAGGGTTCGGCGCCATACTTTGACATTATTTTAGATCCTGGCTGACAACACATGATAACATCTGGGAAGTTTTGCCAACGTTTTCTTTTTGGCAAAGAGGAAAAATGGAATTTTTCCAAGGTTTTTTTTCCACTTGAAGGGGGAGGACACCGAGAGAAGGATGAGTTCTTGGTGCTTTGTTCTGATGGCACTAAGGTGCTTTGCTGCCCTCAAAATGTGTTTCAAGATCCTTTTCCTGCTGCTTCAGGCAACTGAAACTGGGAATTTTAGGCTTCTGTCCAATCTGATAAATAATTTTTGGAAGTTTTGTGGGGTCTTATGGTTTTTGAGGCATTGCAGTGTGGGAGAAAAAGTGGTGAAGGGAAATGCATCCCATGCTGGAGGAAATCCAGGCTCTGACAAAATCCTGAGTTCCAATAAATCCTGAGCCACCCCAGAATCAGGAATAGGGATAATCCGGTGTGGAAACCTTGGGAATGGGGGATTTCTGTGGGATTGGGAGAATGGCTGAGTTTAAAAAAAAAGAGAAGGAAAATTTCCAATGTATCACTTCAGGGCAGGAAAACCCAGCAAGGCTTTTTTTTTTTTTTTTTTTTTTGGACGGCTTTGGCACAAGAAATTAAACTCTGTAAAAGGCCTGGAAAAAACCCAGCTACAACATTCCAAGGATTTGTGATTGGTTTGGCAAGTGCGCAGCCCTCTGGGGTTTGTGGCAACTTCTCCAAAGGTTTTGTTTATATCCCAATTCAGATCCCTGAATTCCCGTTTTCCTGTTGGATGGGGCATCCCTGAGCTCCTGCTCCGGCCACACATCCATGTCGTGGCAAGCTGGGGTTTTGGAATGCAGGAAATATTTTGGAATCTTCTGTTTGGGATTTTAATAATGATAAAATTCCAGCTGCAAGGTTGTCCCCATTTTTTCTTGGTGAAACTCCTGCGGTTTTTGGAATTTCATCCTCACGTAACCAATGGGATATATTGGGATCTCATCCATCCTTAAAATCAGGGAGGAATCAGCATTCCATGAGGAAAAAAAATGGAAGGATGCAGCAATTTCTGTCTCCTGGGACATCTCCTTGTTTTTCCAGGGGGAAATTTGGGATTTGAGAGTGGGAGGGTGTGGAGTTTCCATCCCTAGAGGTCTTCAAGCCTTGGAAAAAATTGGAGATTGGAGAAGGAACCTCCTGAGGTCAATCCCACCTGGATATTTCTGTGAATTTGGGAAGAATTCTGGAATGGTTTGTGTTGGGGTTTGAAAGGGATCTTGAAGGGTTTTTGAGAGGATTTTGAAGGGTTTTTGAAAGGCTTTTGAAGGGATCTTAAAGGGTTCTTATAATGATCTTGAAGGGATCTTAAATGGACGTTAAAGGAATTTTAATGGAATCTTGAAGGAATCTTAAGGGACATTATAGGGATCTTAAAGATACCTTGGAAGGGATCTTAAAGGAATTTTAAAGGAATCTTGAAGAGATATTGAAGGGATTTTACAGGGATCTTAAAGACATCTTGAAGGGATCTTAAAGGGATTTAAAAGGAATCTTAAAAGATAACTTAAAGGGATTTTATAGGGATCTTAAAGGGACATTATAGGGACCTTAAAGGCATCTTGAAGGGATCTGAAAGAGATTTAAAATTAATCTTAAAAGAGAACTTGAAGGGATTTTAAAGGAATCTTAAAGAGATCTTGAAAGGATCTTTAAGGAATTTTAAGGAATCTTAAAGGGATCTTGAGGGAATTTTATAGGGATCTTAAAGGGACATTATAGGGATGTTAAAAAATTCTTGAAGGGATTTAAAAGGAATCTTAAAAGAGAACTTAAAAGGATTTTAAAGGAATCTTAAAGGGATCTTAAAGGAATTTTAAAGGAATCCTAAAAGGATCTTGAAGGGGTTTTATAGGGATCTTAAAGGGACATTATAGGGATCTTAAAGGGATTTAAAATTAATCTTAAAAGAGAACTTGAAGGGATTTTAAAGGAGTCTTAAAGAGATCTTGAAGGGATCTTAAAGGAATTTTAAGGAATCTTAAAGGGATCTTGAAGGAATTTTATAGGCATCTTAAAAGGATCTTGAAGGGCTCTTAAAGGAATTTTAAAGGAATCTTCCAGGGTTCTGAAATTCCATCTCTTCCCAACCCCCACCCTTTGCTTTCTGACGCTGATTTCCGCAGACTTTTCCCTTTTAAAGCTGTTAAAATCAGAACCACGCTGCGTTCCTCCCCCTTTGATCTCACCCTTCATCTCTTTAACGGATCAGATCTGGAACGAGCCACAAACAGAAATTTTCCTCATCCGAAGGAATCCAAACCTCCCCCTCCTTCAAAAGAGCATCTCTAAATAAACCCAGAGCTAATTAAGCCGAGCTCAAGGAAAAACAGGCACCTGCCACACGCAACAATAAATCCTTTTCTTTTCCAAATTAGCAGCRTTTGCTAAAAGTGGCGACAAAACCCCTGAAGTCTCTCAGCGGGATTTGCATTTAAATTGGAAGCGGGAATGCTTTCTTGGCCCTGGAAGTGCCAAATAATTGCTTGACGTGAAAAAATTGGGAGATGCTTGACRTCTTAATTGTTCAGAGAGCTGCTGGAAGTTCGGGATTTAAAAAAAAAAAAAAAATTCCAGGAGTGGAAAGTGACAGGAGCAAAAGGAGCTGTTGGGGAAATGACGGCAATGTGGGGCTTTTTTTAGCAGGAATTTGCTTCAAGGCTGTCTTGGGATGAGAAGGGAAAATTTGGGGAGCGGCGTTTTTGGGGTTATCGTGAGGGACTTTTCCTGGTGGATTGGGAAGGATTGGAGCAGAGAGACCTCATGGATTGGAAAGGATTGGAGCAGAGAAGCCTTTCCTGGTGGATTGGACAGGATTGGAGCAGARAGGCTTTTCCTTTTGGATTGGGGCAGAGAGGCCTCATGGATTGGAAAGGATTGGAACAGAGAAACCTTTCCTGGCGGATATGAGCAGAGAGACATTTCCTTATGGATTTGGAATGACTGGAAAACAGAGGCCTTTCCTCATGGACTGCAGCAGAGAGGCCTCGTGGATTGGAAAGGATTGGAAAAGAGAGGCCTTTCCTCATGGATTGGAGCAGGGAGACCTTTCCTTATGGATTGGAAATTATTGGAGCG
>NW_026627733.1:0-1187 GCF_030028575.1 Malurus melanocephalus
CCCCAAAATCCTCTCAGGTCACATAAAAATTAAACCCAATTTTAGAAATGGCAGAAATGTCATAAAAATGATAAAAAGTGCATAAAAAGAATGGAAATTTCATTAAAACGTCACAAATGGCATAAAAATCAACACAAATTTCATTAAAATCAACCCAAATTCTATAAAAAAGCTCAAATCCCATAAAAACCAACCCAATCCCATAAAAAACCCCAAATCCATAAAAGCCAACCCAAATCCCAGTAAAAATCCCACAAATCTCCACAAAATCCCTGCCAAATCCCACAAAATCAGCCCAAATCCCATTAAAATAAAACCCAAATCCCATCAAATCCCACTAAAAAAACCCAAATCCCATAAAAACCCCAAATCCCATAAAAACCACCCCAAATCCCACCAAAAAAATGCCTAAATCTCCACAAAATCCTTCCCAAATCCCACAAAACCCCATAAAATCCCAAAAAATCCCATCAAATCCCATTAAAAATCCCATAAAAAACCCCAAATCCCATAAAGTCACTCCAAAGCCCCCCAAAACCACCCCAAATCCCACCAAAAAAGCCCCAAATCTCAAAAAAATCCCTCCCAAATCCCATAAGATCCCATAAAATCCCTCAAATGCCAAAAAATCCCTCAAATCCCACAAAATCCCATTAAAACCCCCCCAAATCCCATTAAAAACCCCCCAAATTCCATTAAAAACCCTCAAATCCCATAAAAATCACCCCAAATCCCCCAAATCTCCAAAGTTCCTCCCAAATCCCATTAAAAAATATCGAAATCCCATTTAAAAAAAACCCCTAATTCCCAAAAAATCCCTCCCAAATCTCATAAAATCAGCCCAAAAAATCCCATAAAAAACCCCAAATCCTATAAAATCCCATAAAAAAAACCCCAAATCCCATTAAAAATCCCATAAAAACCCTAAATCTCACAAAATCCCATTTAAAAAACCCCACATCCCATTTAAAAAAACCCCAAATCCCCACAAAATCCCATTAAAAAAAACCCCAAATCCCATTAAAAAAACCCAAATTCCCCCAAAAAACCCCAAATCCCATAAATTCCCCAAATCCCATAAATTACCTGGGTTTGCACCCCGGGCTGTTTGGGCAGGAACGGGGGAGCTCCGGGAACGGGGGCGGAACCCCCCAACTGTGGGAAAAACACCAAAAAAAATAAAAAAA
>NW_026627733.1:3662-4646 GCF_030028575.1 Malurus melanocephalus
TTTTATGGGTTTTTATGGGGTTTTTATTGGGTTTTATGGGGTTTTTGGGGGTTTTTTGGGGTTTCAGGAGCATCAGGACCCGAACTTCACACGGGGCCGTGTGCGGGAAATGCACACAGCCCGCCTGGAATGGAATTTATAGGGTTTTGGTAGGAGTTTTAAAGGATTTTATAAAATTTATAGGGTTTTATGAGAATTTATGGGGTTTTTATAGGATTTTTTGGGGTTTTTTGGGGTTTCAGGAGCATCAGGACTCGAACCTCGCACGGGGCTGTGTGAGGGAAATGCACACAGCCCGCCTGGAATGGAAAATTTATAGGGTTTTATAAAATTTATAGGGTTTTTATAGGATTTTATAGGATTTTATAAAATTTATAGGGTTTTATTGGGTTTTATTGGTTTTTTTTTGGGGTTTTATAGCAATTTTTTGGGGTTTTTTGGGGTTTCAGGAGCATCAAAACCCGAACTTCGCACGGGAAATGCACACAGAAAACCTGGAAATAAATTTTTATAGGGTTTTTATAGGGTTTTATAAAATTAATGGGATTTTTATGAGAATTTATAGGGTTTTTATAGGGTTTTATTGGGGTTTTGTGGGATTTTTATGGGTTTTTTGGGGTTTCAGGAGCATCAAAACCCGAACTTCACATGGGGCCGTGTGCTGGAAATGCACACAGAAAACCTGGAATGGAATTTATGGGGTTTTTGTAGGATTTTATAGAATTTACAGGGTTTTTATACAATTTATGGGGTTTTTATGGGGTTTTATTGGGATTTTGTGGGATTTTTTAGAATTTTTTGGGGTTTTTTTTGGGGTTTTTTGGGGTTTCAGGAGCATCAGGACCCGAACCTCGCACGGGGCCGTGTGCGGGAAATGCACACAGAAAACCTGGAATGGAATTTATAGGGTTTTTATAGGATTTTATAAAATTTATAGGGTTTTATAAAAATTTATAGGATTTTTGTAGGGTTTTATAGCATTTT
>NW_026627734.1:0-1329 GCF_030028575.1 Malurus melanocephalus
TTGATTCCACTGTAGAACTCTTCCAGTTCTGGTTGACTTCAACACACAACAGCCATCCAAGTGCATATGTGTTGTCTTCATTGTTGACTGCCCCACTGAAGGAAGATGAACAAATATTTTTTTTCCCCATTTATTATTTAATGCTGGGTGTTATTTATTAATTGGGATGTCRAGATCAATAACCCACCCAGACTTTGGGAAAGGGTGAAGTGTCTGAGAGTAAAAGAAACAAGGCTGGAAGGTTCCCAGCCTTGATGTTTCCTTATTTATGAGGAATATCTGTGGTCTCTCAGCAGGAAAGCAAAGACTGGTGGAGAGGAAGCTCTCCAGGTTTATTCCTCCCTCTGCCAGGATGACCTTGGGCAGATGATTCCATGATTTTCTGCAAACACAGCTCCTTTGTCCAGCCTTTGGAGCAGTGCCAAGGAGAAACCCTGTGGACCTTCTGGTGTTCTGTTCTGCTGCAGGAGAAACTTTTCATGTTTCCACAGTGCTCAGCACAACAGGGCTTTGATCCTTGGTGTAGCATCCAGGTTCTGGCATAGAAACAGGAATAAATGAGGAATATCCTAGCACTGCYTGTATTTTATCATGGATGATCCCTGTGGCCTAAAAACTGCACCCAAACTTACCACACAAAGAATGTCCCTTTCCTGACACAGCACACAAGGAAGAAGTGAAATTCTTCCCATGGGATATTGGACCCACTAAAAGTGGTTAAAAATGGGATAAAATCCTGTCGGAGGAAGGCCTCCTCTCACAGATGCAGCAAACTCCATTTGGTGAGGAGCAGGGAACACTCAGGGCTACCTAAAAATGAAAACATTTTGTGATTCAAACTCAACACTGGGAAAGGAGAAGGGCTGGAGACAGAATTTGTTTCTCTATATTTTAACAACCTCAGTTTAGTCAGAGATTTTATGTAAGTTAAATAGCACTGTTACTAAATGAAGCAAGAGGTTGGAGTTTGAACCTGTCTTTGCACTTGAGGATTATTTAAGTGTTTGTCTTTTGCTGGATTTTCAGTTTGGGCAGGATGAAAAACAAAAATGAAAGTCAGTGTGACATGGAGGTGAGTGGAATTATAAAGGGAAAGTCCTTCCTGATCTGACCAGATCCTGTGCCTGATCCAACAACTTTTCCCACAGTCTTGGGAAAACCCGGAGCCCATCTTGGACGATCACATTCTCAACTTCATCTTCCCTTCCATTAAATCTGGCTTTCCCAGACCTCCCCTTTCACATCACTTGGTGTTCCTAGAAGGCAAGAGCTCAGCAAAACGTCCCAAAAAATCTTCTCCAAATTATTCTATTCTTACTATTTTTTCTT
>NW_026627734.1:2714-4265 GCF_030028575.1 Malurus melanocephalus
CAGCATCATGGAAATGAGAAGGGATTGAGTTTCTTTTTCTCTCCTTCTAAGTGTTTGGATAAAATCTCTTCAGATAGATTTTGCTTATCTCCTACTCCAGTAATATGGAAATGTGGGGCTTTGGAGCAGATAGAGAGGTTCCCAAATAGCTGGGGAGCATTAGCAGTGCTGGATGAATCCATATAGGATTTTTAGGGTCCTCAGCCCCACTACGTGTGCTTCCACGCAAATTTAAAATCCTAAACAAGCTCTGCCCTCCTCTGACACTCCCTGACAAGCATTTGTGTGACAGAGGCGCCTGGAAGCTTCAGCTGGGATTGAGGCAAGGAGCTGTCAGGCGGGAAAACTTATCCCTTGAAAGGATTGCAGCCTGAACATGATTAAGGAGCACTGATGTTGCTCTTTTCCAGGTGGGAGTTGGAGGCAGGGAGGCTGTAATTGTCCTGCAGCATCCCAGAAAGAGCTGGAATGAGAATCAACTCAAATTCAGCCGTGTCAGGGGCTGGGTTAAAGGAGGTGTGACCAGCAGGGTGATGGAGGGGATTCTCCCACCCACTCCCACTCTGGTGATGCCCCACATGGAGCTCAGAGTCCAGCCCTGGGGTCTGCAGAATCAGAGGGATCTGGAGCTGCTGGAGCAAGGTCAGAGGAGCCTAAGGAGGCTCCAGGAGAGCTGGAGAGGGACTGGGGACAAGGAATGGAGGGACAGGGCACAGGGAATGGCTTCAAACTGAAAGAGAACACACTTGGATAAGTCAATAGGAAGAAATTCTTCCCCATCAGGGTGGTGAGGTGCTGGCACAGTTGCCATCTCCTTTAACCCATCCACTCTGGAAGTGTCCAAGGCCAGGTTGGATGGGGCTGGGAGCAGCCTGGGATAGTGGAAGTTGTCCCTGCCCAGGCCAGAATCTTAGAACAACGTGATCTTTAGGATCCCCTCCAACACAAAAAGTTTCGTGTCTGTATCACTGACTGGGAATACATTCCGCTGTCCCAGTTCCCACCAATGCACAATTATTCCATCAGGAATTCCGGGAAAGTTGCTCTGGTTTAGTCCTAACTGCTGCCTTGAAAGAAATGATCGTCTCAGGACCAACTTTAAATCCAAGGCTTCCTTCACCTGACATTGAGGACTCAGTGTGGACTTCTGCTGGATTTCATTGTCTGATCTCAATAAAGATAAGAGATAATGAACTCTTATCAGTGTAAATTTGGCCCCTGACAAGCTGAGCCATGGACCTGGACTTCTCTGTGACAGGCCCTGAGGTCCTTGGAGCAGCCAGAGCAGGTCAGACTTGAGATATTCCAGGAATGATCTCATGTGGGTGGCCAGGGTGGGCTGTGCATCCTGCTGCCAGTGCCACCCTCTCACTGTGACCTGGCACTGATGAGACCCCTCTGTTCCTCTGAAAAGTGCTGCCCTTTGCTCCTCTCCTTGGACCAGCCTGTGCTTTTTTCCATCCATCCATCCATCCATCCATCCATCCATCCATCCATCCATCCATCCATCCATCCATCCATCCATCCATCCATCCATCCATCCATCCATCC
>NW_026627735.1:0-1194 GCF_030028575.1 Malurus melanocephalus
TTGTTGGCTGAGGTATTTCCAGAGGAATGAACCAAAACCTTTCTCCTGGGTTTTGAGCCGCTCTTTCTGTTTTAGGGCAGCTCTCCCAGGGGGATCCTGTTGGATTTGGCATTAAAATGCTGCTCCAGGGGCCTTCCCAGTTACCCTCCCAGTGACCTTCCTGGTGCCATCCCAGTGCCTTCCCAGTGCCTTCCCATTGCTTTCCCATTGACCTTCCAATTGTGTTTCCCAGTGCCTTCCCAGTGCTCTTCCCATCCCATTGACCTTCCCGGTGCCATCCCAGTGCCTTCCCATTGACCTTCACATCCAATTGACCTTCCCATCCCATTGACTTTCCCAATGACGTTCCCATTGACCTTCCAATCCCATTGACCTTCTCATCTCATTGACTTTCCCATCTTATTGACCTTCCCATCCCATTGACTTTCCCAATGATGTTCTCATTGCCCTTCCCATTGACCTTCCATTGCCTCTCCCAGTGCCTTCCCAGTGCCCTTCCCATCTCATTGACCTTCCTGGTGCCATCCCAGTGCCTTCCCATTGACCTTCACATCCAATTGACCTTCCCATCCCATTGACTTTCCCAATGACGTTCCCATTGACCTTCCCATTGACCTTCCAATCCCATTGACCTTCCCATCTCATTGACCTTCCCATCCCACTGACTTTCCCAATGATGTTCCCATTGCCCTTCCCATTGACCTTCCCAGTGCCCTTCTCATCACCCTTCCCACTTCCCTTCCCATTGCCCTTCCCACTGCCCTTCTCAGTGGCTTTCCCAATGACATTCCCTTCCCATTGCCTTCCCATTGACCTTCCCATTGCCTTTCCCAGTGCCTTCCCAGTGCCCTTCCCATCTCATTGACCTTCCTGGTGCCATCCCAGTGCCTTCCCATTGACCTTCCCATCCCATTGACCTTCCCATCCCATTGACCTTCCAATCCCATTGACCTTCCCATCCCATTGACCTTCCCATCCCATTGACTTTCCCAATGATGTTCACATTGCCCCTCCCATTGACCTTCCCAGTGCCATCCCAGTGCCCTTCCCATTGATGTTCCCATCCCAATGACCTTCCCAGTGCCTTTCCCATTGCCCCTCCTGTGCCTTCCCAGTGCCCTTCCCCTCCCATTTGTTCACAGAACCCAAGTGGGTCCGGTTTATGGGGAATTCATGTTGCAGTGGGGATATTCT
>NW_026627735.1:3789-5197 GCF_030028575.1 Malurus melanocephalus
CGAACTGACCCTTCCAAAGGCATGGTGTGGCTTTATTTGGGATTTATTTTTGGGATGGATCACTCTGCTCTGCCCAATGCTTCCCTTGGGATCTCATCCACCTAATCCCAGATCCGCTTTCCAGAGGAGCCTGAAATGGAATGGGATGGGAATGGGATGGGAATCCATGGAGCGGGGATGGGAATCTATGGAATGGAATGGGAATGCATGGGATGGGAATCCATAGGATGGGGATCCATCAGATGGAATGGAATCCATGGGGTGAAAAGGGAATCCATGGGATGAGATCGGAATCCATGGGGTGGGAATCCATGGGGTGGGGATCCATGGGGTGGAATGGGATTCTATGGGGTGGAATGGTAATCTATAGGGTGGGGATCCATGGGGTGGAAAGGGAATCCATGGGATAGAAGGGGAATCCATGGGGTGGAATGGAATCCATGGGGTGGGATAAGAATCCATGGGGTGGAATGAGAATCCATGGGGTGGAAAGGGAATCCATGGGATGGCATGAGCATCCATGGGGTGGGGATCCATTGGATGGGAATCCATGGGGTGAAAAGGGAATCCATGCAAGGGAATGGGAATGCATGGGATGGGATCCATGGGATGGGAATCCATGGGATGGGGATCCATGGGGTGGAATGGAATCCAGGAGATGGAGTGGGAATCTATGGAATGGAACGGGAATCCATGGAATGGGAATCCATGGGATGGGGATCCATGGGGTAGAATGGAATCCAGGAGATGGAGTGGGAATCTATGGAATGGAATGGGAATCCATGGAACGGGAATCCATGGGATGGGGATCCATGGGATAGAATGGGAATCCATGGGATGGGAATCCATGGGATGGGGTGGGGATCCATGGGGTGGAGTGGGAGTCCATGGGGTGGAGTGAGAATCCATGGGATGGGATGGGAATCCATGGGATGGGGATCCATGGGGTGGAATGAGAATCCATGGAGTGGAATGGGAATGCATAGGATGGGAAACCATGGGGTGGGAAAGGGAATCCATGGGATGGCGTGGGCATCCATGGGGTGGGGATCCATGTGATGGGAATCCATGGGGTGAAAAGGGAATCCATAGGACGGAATGGGAATCCATGGGGTGGGAATCCATCGGCTGGGGATCCATGGGATGTAGTGGGAATCACAGCACCCTTGTGGGGATATTTTCAGGGCATCTCCCCAGAGAGCACTTCCAGGGGGAATTCTTCCTGCCTTGGCCAAGGAACTGAGCCATGCAGGAGGAGGGATTTGGGGTTTGGGGTTTGGGATTTGGGATTTGGGGTGGATCCTCCCCTGCCCACCCGAACAGGGCTGTAGGGAAGAACATCCCCCAATCCCACTGCGATCCCTGTGTTCCCCTCCTGGCTGCTGGAGTGTTTTGGTCTTTGGGGAAT
>NW_026627736.1:0-1228 GCF_030028575.1 Malurus melanocephalus
CATACTGGGAGTGACTGGGACCATGATGGAATAAACTTGGAACACCCTGGGAGTGGCTGGAAGTGACTAGGATCATACTGGAGGGGACTGGGATCATACTGGAGGTGACAGAGAGCAAATGGGACCCCRCTTTGGGCTTTCGAGAGCAAMTGAGAAAAACTGAGATCATGCTGCTAGCAACTGGAACTAACTGGGAGTGACTGGGTGCATCCTGGAAGCAATTGGTTATACTGGAAGTAACTGGGATCCTACTATGGTAACATGAGTTTTACTGCAGGAACTGTGAGTGGCTGGGAATGACTATGAGCATGCTGAGGGCAACTGGGATATATTGGGAGTGTCTGTCACCATGCTGGGGTGACTGGGACCAGTGGTGAATTGGGACCACACTGGGGGAAAAGGAGAATGACTGGGGACCTGCTGGAGGAGACTGGGATCATACTGGGAGTGACTGGGGTTATTCCGGGGTCATTAGGGTCCATATTGTGAGCAAATGGGATATACTGGGAGCAAGTGGGATCATACTGGGAGTGACTGGGCTCTGGGAATTGCTGGATGGTGAGAAGGGGGAGGGAACCCCCCATCCCACTGGTCTGCATTCCCAAAATCCCTGTTCCCAGTTCCCACTGACCCTCACCAGCAGATCTGCTCTGGGATSCATTTCCCTGTGAGCTCTTCCCTGCCCCCTCCCTGTATTCCTGGTGCTGGCAATCGGGGGTTGGGATTCTCATCTCATTTTTTTCTTCCTCTCTTCCCTTTTATAATCAGGATGCCCCTGCCCCCCCCCCCCCTTTTCCATGCAGGGGGGGCACCTTTACTGTCCATTCCTGTGTTTCCAGCTCCCAGCCTCCCCATTCTTTGATTCCAGGACCCCCTGTTTCCCTTTCCCTGGCATCTCACCTCTCATACTCTCTCGATCCCCACTTTTCTTGACCTCAGAGGCTCTGCTTAGCCCCATCAGTGGCTGGAACTGATACCCCTGGTTGCCCCCAGTTCTGGGCAGCTCTCCTGCCACGGGTTGTCCCCACAGCCGTGTCCCTGCCCATGTACTTGGTTCTCTTCTGCCAGCTGAGTGTGAGCCAGATGGGCTGGGGSGTCCCTCCCTCACTCCCTGGGCAGCCAGCATTGGGTGGGGGATGTGCAGGCCAGGCCTGTTCAGGACATCGCTGTTGTCATGGCCAGTGGCCCTTTCCTGCTCCAGGCAGAGGTTCCATCCCATCCTGAAGTC
>NW_026627736.1:3616-4423 GCF_030028575.1 Malurus melanocephalus
AATGAGCAGGTGTTGTGGGTGCCTGGCTTTTGGCCAGCATTCTAAACCAYGACACCACCTCTCTTTTCTTTCCTTTGCTCTTCTGTTTCTGGGAGTTTTCTGCCAAAATTCTATCCCCTTCTCCTCTCAGCCAAAGGGATTTGAGGTTGTTTTCCCTTTTTGAAGGAAATAAAACTGATGTGCTGAACCCTGACAGGATATGGTAGCCCTGCAGGCTCTGAGCTCRTGCTGGCCTGTGCCTGGCARGCAAAGCAGCWCAGGGACTAAGGAATCAGTGGTTAATGAGGCTTATAAACTGCTTCTGCTTAGAGGGCAAAAGTGAGGTCCCAGGGCTTCCCTCTACCTGGTTCACACAGCTGGGAAAGTYGGGTCATGAGAGCCACAAAAATGTCTGCATTTGCATCTATTTTTAGATGGATCTGGCATTTTATTGATGGATTCTCMACARTTYAAGGATATTTTAGTGATATTTTATGGATTYTCATATTTTAGAGATTAGGACCAACATCTTGATCTTTTATTGTCCCTGTTTTGGGGAGTGAGGAKGTTCTTTCTCTCTCAGTAGCTCCTACTGCAGCTCCTCATCCTTTCCCCTGTGGGAAGCAGCCCTGTACCCCAGTTTTCCTTSCCCTGAAGACAAAGCCACCACCCCCATGGACCCCTGGWACCCCTCTCTGGGGCATGAGGGCAAATTCCCCCAGGAGCTGTTGGGCTGTGACGAGGCCAGGAAGCTCAGGCCCCGACAGTTCACACCCCGTGAGCTCCGTACAAGCAGTCAGCAGTGGTTTGGCTTCCTCTCCCCTTTTC
>NW_026627737.1:0-1004 GCF_030028575.1 Malurus melanocephalus
AAAATGGGGGGACCCTAAAATTCAGGAGACCCTAAAATAGAGAGATCGAAAATTGGGAGATTCCCAAAAAGAGGAAATTCTCAAAAGGGGGGTCCCCAAAAAGGGAGATCACCCAAAAAAGGGAGATCCCCAAAAGGGGGGGCCCCAAAACTGGAAGATCCCAAAAAAAGGGAAATCCCCAAGAGGAGAATTCCCCCAAAAAGGGAGTCCCCAAAAAAGGAAGATCCCAAAAAATGGGATCCCTAAAAATGGGAAATCCCCAAAAGGAGGATCCCCCGAAAAGGGAGTCCCCAAAAATGGGGGGTCCCCAAAAAAGGGGTCCCCCAAAACGGGGGTGTCCCCAAAAAAGAGGGGTTCCCCTAAAAGGGAAATCTCCAAAAGGGAGATCCCCAAAAAGGAGGGGTCCCCAAAAAGAGAGGAGTCTCTCAAAAAGGGAGTCCCCAAAAAAGGAAGATCCCAAAAAAGGAGGTCCCTACAAAAGGGAGATCCCCAAAAGGAGGATCCCCCAAAAAAGGGAAATCCCCAAAAGGGAGATTCCCAGAAAGGGTGTCCCCAAAAAAGGAGATTCCCAAAAAACAGAGATTCCCAAAAAAGGGAGATCCCCCAAAGGGAAATTCCCAAAAGGGGGGTCCCTCAAAGGGGGGGGTCTCTCAAAGGAGGGTCCCCCAAAATGGGGGTCCCCCAATCCCATCCCCCTCCCCAGTGCTGGTTCGGCGCGGCCCCGATGGGAAGGCTCAGCTGGTGCTGCTGGACCACGGGCTGTACGAGACCCTGAGCGAGCGGTGAGGGACCACAAAAACACCCCAAAACAACCCCAAAATAACCTCAAAATACTCCCCAAAACACCACCAAAACAGCCCCAAAATACCCCAAAAAACCCCAACAAAATACCCACAAAATCCCCAAAATACACCCCAAAATAACCCCAAAAATACCCCAAAATAACCTCAAAATACTCCCCAAAACACCACCAAAACAGCCCCAAAATACCCCCAAAAACCCCA
>NW_026627737.1:2480-3655 GCF_030028575.1 Malurus melanocephalus
CTGAAACTCCCCCAAAACAACCCGGGGGGTCCCCAAAAGTTTTGGGGGGTCCCCAAACCCCCCTGAACCCCCTTTTTTCCCCTCCCCCCAGGGACCGGGTGTCGCTGTGCGGCCTCTGGAGAGCGATTGTTCTGAGAGACCACGACGAGATGAGGGACAGGGCGGCCGAACTGGGGGTGCAGGGTGAGAGGGGACCCCGAAAATGGGATGGGGGACACTGAAAATGGGGAGAGGGACCCTAAAAATGGGGAAAAGGACCCTGAAAATGGGATCAGGGACGGCAAAAATGGGATCAGACATCCCAAAAATGGGGATGAGGGACAGGGCGGCCGAACTGGGGGTGCCGGGTGAGAGGGGACCCCGAAAATGGGATGCGGGGCCCCAAAAATGGGGAGAGGGACCCCAAAAATGGGAAAGAGAGCCCAAAAAACGGATTGGGGACCCCAAAAATAGGATTTGGAATACTGAAAATGGGGAGAAGGACCCCGAAAATGGGATCAGGGACACTGAAAATGGGGAAAAGGACCCCAAAAATGGGGAGAGGGACACTGAAAATGGAATTGGGGACCCCAAAAATGGGGAGAGGGACAGGGCATCCGAGCTGGGGGTGCAGGGTGAGAGGGGACCCCAAAAATGGGATTGGGGACCCCGAAAATGGGATTGGGGACCCCGAAAATGGGATTGGGGACCCCGAAAATGGTGAGAGGGACCTTGAAAATGGGGAGAGGGACAGCAAAAATGGGATCAGACATCCCAAAAATGGTGAGAGGGACAGGGCGGCCGAACTGGGGGTGCAGGGTGAGAGGGGACCCCGAAAATGGGATGGGGGACCCTGAAAATGGGGAGAGGGACCCCAAAAATGGGAAAGGGATCCTAAAAATGGGATTGGGGACCGCAAAAATGGGGAGAGGAACCCCACAAATGGGATGAGGGACAGGGCGGCCGAACTGGGGGTGCAGCGTGAGAGGGGACCCGGAAAATGGGGAGAGGGACCCTGGAAACAGAATGGGAGACCCCAAAATTTGGATCGGAGACCCTGAAAATGGGAAGGGGTACCCCGAAATTTGGATGAGTGACCCCGAAAATGGGGAGAGGGCCCCTGGAAATGGGATTGGGGACCCCAGAAATGGGGTGGGGGTGCAGGGTGAGGGGGGACCCCAAAACTCCTTGAGGGG
>NW_026627738.1:0-1111 GCF_030028575.1 Malurus melanocephalus
GTGCTTTGGGACTTCTGGCACTACTCAACAGATCCAGAGGAGGAGCAGAACTCCAACAGGACTGTGACCACCATTTTCCACCAGACTGTGACCATCACTTTGACAAGACTGTGACCACCACTCCAACCATCAGGTTTTGTTTCTTTCCTTTTGCTTTTCGTGCAGAGGGACCACATGGTGCACAGCACAGGAACTAATGAACAYTYTTCTGTTCCTGTCCCAGGGTGCCTGGCTACACTCTGCCTTTGTGGGTTAATCAGTGTCATTGTATTTCTTGTAATCTCTTTTGTGAATTGGAACTCCCACCTTAAATCTCTCATGGGGCAGTTAAGTGGGTTTAATTTCTCTGCCAGTGTAAGCCAGCACTGTGTTTTAGAGGCTTTACAGTCATGATACACCTAGTAACTTCTAGAGATGGACTTGGGCAAGAGTAACCCCCAACCCAGCATGCTCACACCTTGTTTTTCCCTCTAAACCAGGATTTCCCATTCCCAGACGTTGGCTGTATGGAGGAGAGGGCTGCGAAAAAGAGGAAGACGTCCCAGGACACACAGAAAAGTGAGGAGGAAGTCATCGCTCCTTTTCCCCCTCTCCTCCATCACTCCTGGCTGCAGGACAACCCCGCTGCTGACGCCATCCTGCCGGTGATGGACTGGGGCGGATGTGCTTCCCCTTCCCTCTGGCACGGAGGCAAATCCCATCTTCTCCTTGTCCTTCCTCCCACAGGCAATGAGCTGAGAACGAACACCAAGGAGGACAAATCCCCCCAGCAGAACCTCGTGGAAGAGGCCGTTTTGACAGACTGCACGGTGCCGGTATCGAATGAGAAGGAAAAGCCCCAGATATCCCACAAAAAGAGGGGCTCCAAACCCAGCCCAGGATGCTCTGAGAGAAATGGACCCACCCTGTGGCAGGAAGGCACCCAGAGCTTCAAACGGGGCTTGGAGCTGGGGGTTCATGAGCAGCTTCACGCTGGGGAGAAGCCCTACAAGTGTTTGGAGTGTGGGAAGAGCTTCAGCAAAAGCACCCGCCTGATCCGCCACCGGCTGATCCACACTGGGGAATGGCCCTACGAGTGTGGGGAATGTGGGAAGGGCTTCAGAGACAGCTC
>NW_026627738.1:5110-6126 GCF_030028575.1 Malurus melanocephalus
TTGTTTCAGCGGCGTAAGACCACTATCACAAACCTCCTGGCAGAGCACAGCTTCTTCTAAGCATCCACTTACTTCAGATGTAGGGCGCGGGCATCTCCTCCTCCGCCTAGAGCACAATTTCTTCTCAGCATCCACTCATTTCAAACGTCATGGGGGGCCAAGCCTCTTCCCCCTTTTTGGCAGTTTAGTCCAGTCCTCAAAGGCCAGGTTTTTTTCCTCAGAGCGAGGTCGCTCTCCTTCTTCTATTCAGGTCTCTCATTGATGAAATAGTCCTTTCGAGAACACGTACTTTCTCCATGCTCGAGAACAACAGCACAGCACAGCAAGCCATTACCAGCTCCTCCTTACTGTGATCTTTGGGTCTCCATTTTTCTTCTTACATCTCCTCACCCTCCTGCTCTGTTATTTCCCCGGCGCATGATACTAAAAGCAACATGCTAACAACCTGAGAACTACATGGCAGCCGCACGTGTCTTGTTCTGAATTCTTTCTTAAGTACTCGACAATGCGTCATCACAGAGGTGTAACCAACCTGTGCAATTGGCCCAGGCCTGATGGGCAGCCTGTCCATCAMCCTCAGAGYCATRATSGATTGGCTCTAAAACACAGGGAGCAGGACTCCTTTTTCTGGAGAAGAAGGAGAAAATTTCTAGAACTTCCTCACAGCAGCCATCTTTGTGGTTTCTTGGTCCCCATCCCCCCACCACCAAAAATTGGCCACTAAAATATCAGGCAGAGTATCCAAAGGAGGGCAATGAAGATGCTGGAGGGCCTAAGGGGAAGCTGTGTGAGAAGCAGCAGAGAGCACTTTGTCTCTTCTACCAGGAGAAGGGGAGACTGAGGGGAGACCGCAGTGGGGTCTAAAACTTCCTTGTGATGGGAAGAGGAGAGGCAGGAACCGCTCTCCTTCTGTGGTCGCCAGTGACAGGGAGCGGCCTGAAGTTGTGTCAGGGGAGGTTTAGGTTGGATATTAGACAAAGGTTCTTTATCCAGAGGCAGCTTGGGCACTGAAACAG
>NW_026627739.1:0-632 GCF_030028575.1 Malurus melanocephalus
GGCCTGAGCCTCTGGTTATCACCTCTCATCTGCCCCTGAAATACTGGGGGTCTGTGCCTTCCTTCCTATGGAAAAGAACTGGCATTCTCTTTCAGCGGTCATGACAAAAATTGGGATTTGACCTTCCAGATTCTGTATTTACTAGGATTACTCCCAGCCAAAGGTGCCAGGACAGACGGGTCTGGCTGCCTTGGTTTCCTGAGGGCGGGGTCCCATCTACCACCAAACATGGGCTCTGTGCTTTCCTTCCGGGGAAAAGAATCGTCCTTGATCTCTATGTGCACATGGCCAAAATTGAAACTTGGTCTCCACAATTCTGTGTATCCAAGGTCCAGGACAGACAGGTCTGCCTGGCCTTGGCCTCTGGTGATTTTCTTAGACCATGAGCAAGTGGAGATCTCTGGGCCCTCTGCAAGGCGTTTGTAAATGAAAACATTCTGCTCATGGAGGAGAGCCCTGGGAGTGCTTGAAGGGTGGTTTCAGAGATGGTGGATCCTTTGGACACAGCAGAAAACAGCTGGAGAAAGGAAGAATGAATGCCAAGGGCAGCTGGGGAGGTGCAGACTGGACATGAGGAGAAGGAATTTCCCTGCCAGGGCAGGGCTGGGGTGCCACACGTCCCCCAGAAGGAG
>NW_026627739.1:5394-6459 GCF_030028575.1 Malurus melanocephalus
CCTCCTGACCATCATGTGCTACGACCGCTMCGTGTCCATCTGCAAACCCCTGCACTACGGGACCCTCCTGGGCAGCAGAGCTTGTGCCCACATGGCAGCAGCTGCCTGGGCYRSTGSSTTTCTCAATGCTCTGCTGCACACGGCCAATACATTTTCCCTGCCCCTGTGCCACGGCAATGCCCTGGGCCAGTTCTTCTGTGAAACCCCACAGATCCTCAAGCTCTCATGCTCCCCCTCCTATCTCAGAGAAGTTGGTCTTCTTGTATTTTCCATCTTTTTATCATTTGGTTGTTTTGTGTTCATTGTTTTCTCCTATGTGCAGATCTTCAGGGCTGTGCTGAGGATCCCCTCTGAGCAGGGACGACACAAAGCCTTTTCCACGTGCCTCCCTCACCTGGCCGTGGTCTCTCTGTTTATCATCACTGGCTTTTTTGCCTACCTGAAGCCCCCCTCCATCTCCTCTCCATCCCTGGATCTCATGCTGGCTGTTCTGTACTCTGTGGTGCCTCCAGCCCTGAACCCCCTCATCTACAGCCTGAGGAACCAGGAGCTCAAGGATGCCCTGAGGAAAGCCATGACTGGATGCTTTTCAAAAGCAAAAATCTTTCTATTTCCTTCTGTAGCACATTCACGGTGTAACATATTACATGCCCAGCCTGCCTGCTAAAGCTGTTAGTAATGCTGGGAGAGGGGGAGGGGACAGGCTTTCTGATTTTTTCCATGTGATAATTTGCCCATAGAAAGTCTAGTCATCATCTATATTGAATTCACTGTGTCTACCTTTTTAACTTGACCCATAGTCTGTGTAAAGGAGGACTCATGCTCTGTGTGTCTTAAACTAAAGTCAATGTTCTTGCAGGGCCTTGTTTGTCAAAAATGCTCCCTCTGTTACCTCTCCTTCAGCTGCAGGGCAGTGCCTGTGTGCAGAGGGGGAGATTTTTTAAAAGAGTCCCAGCCCAGCAGCACTGCCAGGGAGCAGCAGCCCTTGGTCTGTTCAGAGCTGCACTTTTTCCCCTTCCACCCTCCCCTTCATTGTCCTTGTCCAAGGCCTGGGTGCTCTGGCAG
>NW_026627740.1:0-910 GCF_030028575.1 Malurus melanocephalus
TGAGGTTAAATCATGGGTTATAAGTCAGGTTAAATTCTGTTCCGTTTTATTCTTTTGCTAAATTATTAAGTTGAAGGTGTAAATACTGTTATGTTTGAGGGCTTTTAAGCTTTTAGGCCGTGTTCCTTTCATCCTGGGGGAATGTGAGGACCCTCACTGTCCTTTTGTCACACACACCTAAATACACACACAGGGACGGTTTTTGGTTAATTTCTGGTTTGATTGACTGGATTTGGTTTGGTTTTGTTGTTGCTTTGTTCCCTTGRTGTGCCTGAACTGTCCCCRCAGGAGCAGAGTGACTCTTGCCCATGAACTTTGTCGAGCTGTCCCTTAATATTAAATCWGGTTTGTGCTGATCCCTTGCTGGGGATTTTTTAAGCGCTCTCAACCCACAGTGTTGGACTGCTCTGGGGGGAACTGTCAGGGGGGGCCGGGGCAGAGCGACCACCCCAGTGACATCACACAGCCCCCAGTGACCTCACACAGCCCCCTGTGACGTCACAGCTGACTCTGGAATGTCACAGCCAAGTGCATGATGTCACAAAGCAATGCTATGATGTCACAATTTGCTCTGTGATGTCATACCCTGCTCTATGATGTCACACAACAAGCCAGTGGTGTCATACCTGGCTCTATTATGTCACATAGCTGGCTGCTTTGTGATGTCACAACCTACTCAGTGATCACACAGCCTACACTGTGGCATCATATAATCACTCTGTAATGTCACAGCCCCTGCTGTGACTCCACAGCCTCYTCWATGATGTCACAGCYCGCTCTGTATGTCATAGCCTGCTCTGTGATGTCACACAGTCCCGTCCATGATGCCACAGCTGCTCAATGACCTCATACAACCCCCTCTGTGATGTCATAGCCCAATCTGTGACCTCACACACTGCACTCAGTGATG
>NW_026627740.1:3807-4460 GCF_030028575.1 Malurus melanocephalus
GGGAATGTGGATCACCAGGGCTCTTCCCAAACTGAGTCCTGCAATGGAGGATGAAGTTGGAGCAGCAGAATCAGAGAATGGCAGAATTGGCTGAGMTGGAAGGGACCAATCAGGATCATTTAGTCCAAGTCCTGCCCCTGCACAGGACACCGCAACAATCCCAGCCTGGGCCTGGCAGCCAACAGGAACCAACAGGAACAGCAACAATATTGATAACAGAAGGGATAACAACAAACAAACAAACAATTTGCAGGGAAAAATTTACAGCAGCAATGGGCTCCTCTGTTTTCTCCTGTGGTGAAAGAAATCCTTCTCCGCTCAGGAGAGAGCAACACTCCGTTTCCCYGTCGCTGGGAATGACCTGAGGTGGGATCAGATCTAATGGCAGGGGCATGGCCAGACCCTCATGTTCTTCCATCCCACCCTACATCAGTCCCAGGGGCAGAGAAAGGGWCAGGTGTTTTCYGAACATGGATCATTGGGAATGTGGGTCACCAGGGCTCTTCCCAAGCTGGRTCCTGTGATGGAGGATGAGGTTGGAACAGCGGATGAGAAGCATTTCCTGCAGTMRGGGCACTCACAGGGCTTCCCTCACCGGTGCGTCCGTTGATGTCGGGTCAAGTCAGAGCTCCTGGAGAAGCTCTTCCCACACT
>NW_026627741.1:0-1076 GCF_030028575.1 Malurus melanocephalus
TCTCTTCTCCTCTACAGCAGAAGGGTCCAACAGCAGCAACAGATCCAGGAGGAGGTGGCTGCCCTGGCCCTTTGCTCCGCGGCAGGGCCCAGCAGGGGCTGCCCGGGGGCCAGGACAGGAGGGCTCCGGCTGCAGCAGGGCGCTCTTCGGGCAGCCCCTGGCAGCCGTCTGTGGCAAGGACGGCACTCTGCCCCAGCCCATCCAGGTAAAGCAGCCCGCACGGGGGCTGCCAGTCCCTCCCTCTGTCTGCTGTGCCCACAGTGTCCCCATGTGTGTCCCCCGGCCAGGGGCCATTGGGCTCTTCAGCTGTGCCTCGGGCTCCTGCTTCCGGCCTCTTGGCAGCAGGAGGCAGGGAGCCCGGGCTGGGCCAGAGCTTTGGCCCCAGCTGCTACTCTGGGAACAGGGCAGCTCCTCACACAAGTCCCTGCCTTTTTGCCCCTCCTGCAGGACCTGCTCGATGTCCTGAAGCAGCAAGGGCCCAGCACCGAGGGCATCTTCCGGAGGGCAGGCACTACCAAAGCCCTTCAGGAGCTGCGGCAGGCCCTGGATCATGGCCGGCCTGTGGACATGGCCAGCCAGTCCGTGCTGCTGCTGGCTGTCGTCCTCAAGGTCAGTCCTTCTGCCCTTCAGGTGAAAAGGCTCCTGCCAGGGTTGCCATGGTCCAAGGCTCACCATCAACCCTTGTCATTGCAGGACTTCCTGAGAAGCATCCCCTCCAAGCTCCTTGTTAACGAATTCTACGAGGAATGGATGGCTGCGATGCAGACGGCCAGCAAGGACAACAAGATCCATCAGCTGCGAGGGTAAGCATGGGCAGCAGGTTCCAGCTCTGCAGCAGGAACTGCTGGAAGCTCAGCACTCACCTTCAAGGGGACGCTCTCCCAAAAATGCTGTGATTTTGGGCAGCTCACTCTGGCTTGGCTGGCAGCCCGATTTTGGGGGCAGTGCACAGGAAAAGCCTTCCCGTGCGTGGCCTTCAGGGAAATCAGGAGCTGGCCAGCAATGCCCCACATCCTTCCTGCGGGAGCCCCGACCTTGGCCGGCTGAGAGCGCCCGCAAAGCTGCGCAGCTGCGGC
>NW_026627741.1:2381-4317 GCF_030028575.1 Malurus melanocephalus
GGACAGGTTGTTTCTCCAACACTTTACTCACCTCCTTCCGAAATGTACAAAATACTTGCAAATATAACAGGGAGGGTGGAGCTGTCAGCTTGATCAGCTTTCTGCTCAGAGCTCAGCTCATGCCAGCTCCATCCAGTCTCTTTGGGGGCAGCTCTACTGTGCTGCTTACACAGGGCTGATGCAAAGCAGTGTTTGTACTGCACAGCTAAGGGGGACACTTGGCAATTGCTCCCTTCCCTCTCCATCTTGTATCTTACCACTACTTACCTCGAAACATTCTGCTTTAGGAACCTGCAGCTTTGCCCACAAGCCCCCTCAAGAGCTCCACTGAGTTGCTGGAAAAGGCTGAAGCCCAGACAAGCCTTTCCGTGGCAGGAAGGTAAAAGGAGCCCACCTTGGTTTCAATGAGAAGGGACTCAGCTCGTGCCTCCTGGCCTTGCCTCCCTAATCCAACTTTGTGTGTAAAGCCTTGTAGGCTCCCACACACAGCGAGAAAAAAAGAGAAGAAAGCGACAGCATGAAGAGCTCTTGCCAGGAGAGAGTGAATGCCCAGTGGAGAGAAAGAGGAGGAAGATGGAGCAGAGAAGAGTGCGAAAGCGCAGGAAGCTGCGGCAGCCCCATTAGCCCAGGTATGGCTGTGCCAGGCTCTGCTGCCCACCTTTCCCTCCACACTGCCCTAGGCCAGCCCAAGGCGCTGGCAAGGGCCGGCGAGGGCTGCTGYYGKCCAGGGCTTGGCAAGAGCTCCATGGCAGCTGTGCAGGGGCTCTGCAGCCCTTGGCTTCCTCCATGGCCGTGTGCTGAGAGGAAGGGAAAAGGCACGGGCTGGGAGGGCTGGCGGGGCTCAGGGCACACGGCTCTTCAACTGTCTCCTTTCCATCCTTTCCCCATCCATGATAGAGCAGTGTCCCCTCCTTCTGTCAGCCACGCTGACCCAGGGACGGGATGCAGCAGAGGGACAGAGCCTGCCACTGCTCCCAGTGTGCCCTCACAAGGGCCTTTCCCCGCTCTGCAGTGCCCGGCCAGTGCCCTGGGAGTCGCCACGCCCGAGCTGCCCAGGGAAACTGAGCTGAGGACCAGCATTGACCCAGCATTAACCTTGCTTCCTTTCTTCTTCTTTTCCTGCCCCACAGCTCGCCCATGCCAGAGCCTTGGTGCTGCCCAATGGGATGTTTCAGAGGTGCATCCAGGCCCTTCGAGGAGAAGCCAATCTATCCCTGCAAAAATGTACGTAGTTTATATATATGTATATATAAATGTCTATCTTATTCTATTTATCGGTTCGTACAGTTAAATTTATGTATGTAGTTGTAGATGTACGTTATTGTATTATAGAGTTGTAGTTATAGATATATATGTGAGTAGTTACATTTATATATCTGTATAGTCTTATATGTGCGTATAGTGATAGTGATAAAATTGCATAGATATATTAAAAACGTTTTGTAGTTATAAAGTTATATAATTTTACAGTTATATGTATTTTGGGCATTAGATTACAGACTGATATTTTTATTGACAATTTTTTAACCTCTTTCTCTGCTCTGCTTCTTCTCTCCCCTCTTCCTTTCCCCTCCCCCTTCCCCTTCCCCCCTCTCCCCTCTTCCTGTGCATGGTTCGAGCCCTTGACCTGGATGGATGGAGCAGCAGTTGCAGCCCCAGGTGTCCCTGGAGCAGTGGGAACTGCTGGTGGCCCCAGGCACTGTCCCCTGAGGAGCTGCTGAGGGACAGGTGATACAGAGGGGGCTGGGGAGCGGTGACACTGAAGGTATAGGGTTATTGAGGACTTGGTGGGGATTGAAGGGTCTGGAGAGCGGTGGGGAATGGTGGGGATTGAGGAGCTCTGGGAAGTGGTGCAGTGTGAAGGTTGTGAGTGTGTGATGGGACTGGACAGGTCTAAAGGGACTGAGTGAGGTCGAGGACTGGGGGACTCTGAAGG
>NW_026627742.1:0-1783 GCF_030028575.1 Malurus melanocephalus
CCGAGGGGAACCTGGCCTAGATCAGAAACCATGGGTTTGCTATTGTTCTGCCAAGCCAAGGAATCAGGATGCCAGGCTGATCCAGCTACCAAAGAKTTCAGGGTACCAGAGCCAAGGCAGGGCTGAGGGATGGATCCAGCTCCTTACACTGCAATTTGGGCAGTGTTCAGACACTGAGCTGACAACAGAACACCCCTCCAGAGGAAAAGAGCTGCTCAAAAAACTGCTGTCTGCAGGAAAACAAACTGAAAGCTCAAAAGAAATGGAGCACAATATCCAGAGAATGAAACACATCTGCATGGACAGTTCAGAACTCTGCCACTTAGGAAATGTTGGCAGATGCACAGATCAGAAAGAGGGAATCCATCCATCACAGTGCAGGGTCCCACAGGCTTTCATTTACCTGGCTTGTTCCTTCTCTATGGCCTCACTCCCATCTTGCTGATCTTTGTGGACAATCAGTTCCTGGGACTCTCTGGAGGCTGCCAGCTGAGATGTCAACTCTTCCATCTCAAGTCAAACACAACAAAGCAATCAGAGGCTGCAGCCTGTCCCTGTCAGCCACAGCACAGACTGTGAGCAAAGGCAAAGGACAACTTTCCATTTCTCTGTGTCCTGAGAGGACCAGCTTCACAGTGGATATGGACAACTTGTTTTGAACTCTCATTGGGTCACCGAGGGCATTTGTAAAAGCACCTCACATGTAAGGCCAGCAGGAAGAGGCCAGCAGAAATCCATGCTGATGGTTGCGGGTCAAGAGCCCAGAGGACTAAGCCAGATGTCCAGGGAAGCCACTGAGATTCAGCAGAGCACTGAGTGTCCTTCAGAGCAGCTGCCATGGAGCCCAGGCACGAGGCAGCCCCAGGGATCACCCCCTTAACTGCTGCTCTGCCATGGAAAGGCAAGAAGGGCACCTGCTGGATGTCTGGGGTGCCACTGCTGTTTCACTTACCTGCTTTTGCAGAGCCTCCCTCTGCTCAAGGAGGAGATTCATTTCCTCTTTGATGCCTACTAGTGGGAAATTGTTTGAGTCCTGCCTGGCAGAAAGCTCCTCACTCAGGGCCTGCAGGAACAGGAAGGGAAAGAGCACAAATGACCAATAAGGAGCAGGGAAGATGGCTGCAGAGAGCTGGGAGAAGCAGCAAGCAGARAGACAGCTGCCCTGAAGGCAAAAGCTGTGCTCCGGGGGTGGGCATCAAGGGGACAAAAGCAGCAGAAGACAGCTGGGGAGACCAGAGTAGGACCATGAGTGCCAAGGCGAGAAAGAAAGGGCCTCAAGTGGGTGAGTTAATGGAAAGGTGTTGAGCTGAATGGGTCCTCAGCAGCTGAGCCTGTGTCCCGGGGCAAGACAAGCACAAGTTCTCACCCGAGTTGCCCCTCGTCTCCTTGCTATTGCTTCCCASAGCAATCCAAAGGAACACTGTGCATCAGTGGGTCTCGGGACTGAGAGGATGCTCCCAGAGTCTTCATGCTGGGAACTGTGTGTGCAGATACTGGCCATGCAGTCCTTGTTGTCCAGTGGCACCTGAAAGCCACATCCAGCTGTTAGTCAGGAATTCTCTTCCTATTCCAAAGTACCCCTGAGATGCTTCTGATCCTAATAAGAACAGGTGTCCACTCATGGAGAACCAGTTCCAAAATCCAGCTAAATGTACAAAATCCACTTCTACATTGAGCATGGTTCATGTTTAGTACATTTATTTCTGATGTCACAGAGAAATTAGGGCTCTCTGAGATCAGGTTCCTGCTACAGTTCTATACAGTCCCTGTCACAGACCTTGTG
>NW_026627742.1:2443-4191 GCF_030028575.1 Malurus melanocephalus
AGGCCATTGGCCTTTGCAGGGTCAACAGCACAATGTCAAAGCGACACTGGCCTTTGCAAGGTCCAAACCCCAAGTTCCAAGAGCTGTTGGCAGCTGCAGCGTCCAAACCCCAACATTCCATGGGCTGTTGACTGTTGCTAGGGTCCAAACCCCAACATTCCAGGGGCTGTGGGGGAGCCTACCTGGAGCCAAAGCAGCTCCTGGCCTGGCCCATCCTGCGTGGCACAGGAGGGCCCTGCTCTTGCCCAAAGACACAGGCCACTCGCTGACAGCGAGGATTCCAAGTTGGGTGCAAAAGTTGGGCTGTTGCCACTCGGTCACAAAGTCGCTTTCTCACACTATCGATGCGCGCACCACACAGCTCTCAGCTGCTGCTGCTGCCGCTCGCCGTGGACGCTCAGTCCAACTGAACCAACTGTCCCAGCCCAACGGATGCCAGAGCGGGCACTGGGTTGGGGCTTCCTGCCGGGCCGGCCAGTGCTGACTTTGCATGTGGGAGCCCAGCGCTGGACACGGCTGAGGCCGAGGCTCCCCACCCTCCACGCGCTGCCCAGGCTTTGCCTCCCGCAGCCCTGCACGCAGGAAACTGCCTTGGCCCAGGGGCTCTTTGGAGCCTCCAAATTGCTCATCCTGTCCTCCAGCGGGAGCTGCTTTCACAGCTGCCTCTTCCGCCCTCACAGCCTCTGCTGCTGCTGCTGCAAGGGCTTCTTCAGCCTCCTCTTCCTCCCCTTCTTCCTCCACCCCGGCTGCAGAACTTGCTTCTTGCACTGCACGTTCTGCTGCAGCAGCTTCCTGCAGCCCCCTTCTCCCACCCCTCTGCCTGGGCAGCAGCACCACCCTCCCACCCACAAGCCTCCCTTGCCGCTTCAATGCCCGCTACCCATTGTATGAGGGGACACTCTGATGCCAAAAGACTTTTTCTATGCTTTTCATCAATTCATAGCTCTGTAAACTGTTCCTGAGTAATTCTATAGTTACATAGCTAACGGCAATATTTTTCTGTTGTGGTTTAGAATGCTGGCAAAAAGCCAAGCAACCACAACACCTGCTCATTCCCTCCTCCAAACACCACTGGGCAGAGAAGACTGAAGGAAAAAAAAATTAACAAAATGGTTCATGAGTTGAGATAAGGAACAGGGAGRAAATCCTTGACGGACAAAACAGGCTTTGCTTAAGTTACAAAATGAATTTACAGTAACAAGTCAGAGGAGGCGAATGAGAAATAAAATGAAATCCTCAAAGACAAGGATCTTCTCCCCACTCCCTCCCCCATTCCCACTGACTGTGCAAAGCAGCGGGGGGATGAACAGGGTGTGGGGTTGGTCAGTTCAGGGTGTGGGGTTGGTCAGTTCAGGGTGTGGGGATGGTCAGTTCAGGGTGTGGGGTTGGTCAGTTCAGGGTGTGGGGTTGGTCAGTTCAGGGTGTGGGGTTGGTCAGTTCAGGGGGTGGGGTTGGTCAGTTCAGGGTGTGGGGTTGGTCAGTTCATCACCGGATCACTTCGGCTGCTGAGGGAGAGAAATGCTCCCCTTGCGTTGCCGTGGGGTCCCTCCCACGGGAGACAGTTCTCTGTGAACCTCTCCGGCGTGGTTCCACTCTCACAAGCAGCAGTCCACACACATCTGCTGCATTGTGAGTCCCCGCCACGGGCAGACAGTCATCCCAAAACTGCTGCACCGTGGGGTCCCTCGTCCCCTGGGTGCAGTCCCAAGGCCAGGCTGTTCCATCTCGGGAGCAAAGCCTCTCTCTCC
>NW_026627743.1:0-1392 GCF_030028575.1 Malurus melanocephalus
GCTTTGGGGTTTTGCCGCTTTGGGGTTTGGGATTCACTGTTTTGGGGTTTCACTGTTTTTGGGGTTTGGGTTTAGCTGCTTTGGGGTTTCGACGTTTTGGGATTTGGGTTCTGCCACTTTGGGGTTTTACCACTTTGGGGTCTGGGTTCTGCTGCTTTGGGGTCTGGGTTTCAACGGTTTGGGGTTTGGGATTCGCTGCTTTGGGGTTTCGCTGGTTTGGGGTCTGGGTTTCAATGTTTTGGGATTTGGGTTTTCACCGTTTTGGGGTTTGGGTTTCGCTGTTTTGGGGTCCGGATTTCACCACTTTGGGGTTTTCGCCACTTTGGGGTCTGAGTTTCACCACTTTGGGGTTTAATGACTTTGGGGTCTGGATTTCACCGCTTTGGCGTCTGGGTTTAACCATTTTGGGGTTTGGGTTTCGCTGCTTTGGGATTTCACCATTTTGGGGTTGGGTTTGGCCACTTTGGGGTCTGGGTTTCACTGTTTTGGGGTTTGGGTTTCAATGTTTTGGGGTTTGGGTTTCGCTGCTTTGGGGTTTTGGGATGTGGGTTCCACTACTTTGGAGTTTGGGTTTGGCCACTTTGGGGTCTGGGTTTCAACGTTTTGGGGTTTGGGTTTCGCTGCTTTGGGGTTTGGGATTCGCTGCTTTGGGGTTTTGACGTTTTGGGGTTTCACCACTTTGGGGTTTGGGTTTGACCGCTTTGGGGTTTGGGATTTCACGGCTTTGGGGTTTTGCTGCTTTGGGGTTTCACTGTTTTGGGGTTTGAGTTTTGCTGCTTTGGGGTTTCACCACTTTGGGGTTTGGTCTCACCACTTTGGTGTTTTATCGTTTTGGGGTTTGGGTTTTGCTGCCTTGGGGTTTGGGTGTCAAAGATTTGGGGTCTCGATATCACCACTTTGGGGTTTGGGTTTGGCCGCTTTGGGGTTTGGATTTCACTGCTTTGGGGTTTCGCTGCTTTGGGGTTTCGACGGTTTGGGGTTTCCTCACTTTGGGGTTTGGGGTTTCACCACTTCGGGGTTTCACCACTTTGGGGTTTGGGATTCACCGCTTTGGGGTTTGGGTTTCGCTGCTTTGGGGTTTCGATGTTTTGAGGTTTTGCCACTTTGGGGTTTCACCATTTTGGGGTTGGGTTTGGCCGCTTTGCGGTTTGGGTTCCGTCACTGTGGGGTCTGGGTGTCAAAGGTTTGGGGTCTCGATATCACCATTTTGGGGTCTGGGTTTCGCCACTTTGGGGTTTCAACGTTTTGGGGTTTCACCGCTTTGGGGTTTTGGGATGTGGGTTCCACCACTTTGGGGTCTGGGTTCCACCACTTTGGGGTTTGGGTTTCACCACTTTGGGGTCTGTTTGGCCGCTTTGGGGTCTGAATTTCCCCACTTTGGGGTTTGGGTTT
>NW_026627743.1:2730-3776 GCF_030028575.1 Malurus melanocephalus
CCACTTTGGGGTTTCGCCACTTGGGGTTTGGGTTCCACCACTTTGGGGTTTCACCGCTTTGGGGTTTGGGATTCACTGCTTTGGAGTTTCACCGTTTTGAGGTCTGGATTTTGCCACTTTGGGGTCTGGGTTTCAACGTTTTGGGGTTTGGGTTTCCTCAGTTTGGGGTCTGAATTTCACCACTTTGGGGTCTGGATTTCACTGTTTTGGAGTTTCGCCATTTTGGGTTCTGCGTTTCCTCACTTTGGGGTCTGGGTTTCAAACTTTTGGGGTTTGGGCTTCAGCGTTTTGGGGTCTGGCTTTGGCCACTTTGGGGTTTGAGTTTCGTCGCTTTGGGGTCTGGATTTCCCCCCTTTGGGGTCCGGGTTTTGCCATTTTGTGGTCTGGGTTTGGCCACTTTGGGGTCTGTTTGGGGTCCGGCTCTCAAGACTTTGGGGTTTCACCGCTTTGGGGTTTGGGTTCCATCGCTTTGAGGTTCCATCGCTTTGAGGTCTGGATTTCCCTGTTTTGGGGTTGGGATTTCATCACTTTGGGGTTGGGATTTCACCATTTTAGGGTCTGGATTTCGCCGTTTTGGGGTCTGGATTTCACCACTTTGGGGTTTCCCCACTTTAGGGTCTGGATTTCACTGCTTTGGGGTTTCACCACTTTGGGGTTTGGATTCTCCTCCACTTTGAGGTCGCGATTTTGCCACTTTGGGATTTCACCACTTTGGGGTCAGTTTGGTCGCTTTGGGGTCTGGGTTTCGAAGATTTGAGGTTTGAGTTTCCTCAGTTTGGGGTTTGAATTTTGCCACTTTGGGGTCTGGGTTCCGCCACTTTGGGGTTGGGATTTCACCACTTTGGGGTTCCACCACTTGGAGATTTTGCTGCTTTGGGGTTTCACCATTTTGGGGTCTGAATTTCCCCATTTTGGGGTCAGGATTTCAATGTTTTGTGCTCTGAGTTTTGCTGTTTTAGGGTCTGGATTTCGCCACTTTGGGGTTTGGGTTCTGCCACTTTGGGGTCGGGGTTTCTCCACTTTGGGATTTCCCCACTTTGGGGTCA
>NW_026627744.1:0-1502 GCF_030028575.1 Malurus melanocephalus
GGTCATTTTGGGGTCATTCAGGGTCATTTGGATCACTCAGGGGTCACTCAGGGGTCATTTGGGACATATTGAGGTCATTTTGGGGTCATTTGGGTCATTTTGGGGTCACTTTGAGGTCATTGGGGTCACTCAGGGTCACTCAGGGGTCATTTAGGACACTTTGAGGTCACTCAGGGTCACCCAATGGTCACATTGGGGTCACTCAGGGGTCATTGGGGTCATTTTCAGGTCATTTGGGGGTCATTGGGGTCATTTTGGGGTCACTCAGGGGTCATTTAGGACACTTTGAGGTCACTCAGGGGTCACTCAGGGTCATTGGGGTCATTTTAGGGTCATTTTGGGGTCATTCGGGGGTCATTGGGGTCACTCAGGGGTCACTCTGGGGTTCTGGACACTCTCGGGGATGGACGGGAGGGACAGGAGGGACACTGAGGAAAGGTCAAAGGTCAAAGGTCACCCAGGGGTCACTCAGGGGTCACTCAGGGGTCATTTGGGTCACTTTGAGGTCATTCAGGAGTCATTGGGGTCACTCTGAGGTCATTTTGGGGTGATTTTTAGGGGTCACATTGGGGTCACTCAGAGGTCATTTAGGGGTCATTGGGGTCACTCAGGGGTCACTCAGGGGTCACTCAGGGGTCACTGGGGTCACTCAGGGGTCATTGGGGTCATTCGGGGGTCATTTGGGTTACTCAGGGGTCACTCAGGGGTCAGGATGGACATTGGGGTCACTCAGGGGTCATTGGAGTCATTTTGGGGTCATTTAGGACACTTTGAGGTCACTCAGGGGTCACTCAGGGGTCATTGGGGTCACTCTGTGGTCACTTTGGGGTCACTCAGGGTCATATTTAACAACTTTTCCTCAAATTTCACAACTTTCCCTCATAATTTATATTTTTTCCCTCATAATTTATAAATTTTCCCTCACATTTCACAATTTTCCCCTCAAATTTCACAACTTTTCCCTCATAATTTATATTTTCCCTCACATTTCACAACTTTCCCCTCAAATTTCAACACTTTCCCCTCACATTTCATCACTTTCCCTCATAATTTATACTTTTCTTTTCATAATTTATATAATTTTCCCTCACATTTTACAATTTTCCCCTCGATTTTAACACGTTTCCCGTCACATTTAACAACTTTTCCCTCATAATTTATATTTTTTCCCTCATATTTTACAATTTTCCCCTCAATCTTAACAACGCTCCCCTCAAATGTCATCACTTTCCCTCATATTTAACACCTTTCCCCTCATATTTTATAAATTTTCCCTCATATTTCACAACTTTCCCCTCATATTTAACAACTTTTCCCTCATAATTTAAATAATTTTCCCTCATATTTTATTACTTCCCCCCAATTTTAACACTTTTCCCCTCAAATTTCACAACTTTCCCTCATATTTAACACCATTCCCCTCATACTTTATAAATTCTCCCCTCACATTTCACAACTTTCCCCTCAAATTTAATAACTTTCGCCTCACATTTTAAAACTTT
>NW_026627744.1:2727-4163 GCF_030028575.1 Malurus melanocephalus
ACCCAAGCGCGGGATCCCCCCGATTCTCCGCGTTTCCCGGCGGCAGCCGCGCTCGGTGCAGCAATTCCCGAGGACGCTCAACGCGAGGTCGAGGATTCTCCGCGGCCTCCGCGGATCCACGAGCTCCAGGAGGGGTTTGAGACCCCCGCCATGGCGGAAGCGAGCGGGGCCTCCCGCCCGCCGCGTGTGGCGGCTCCGCAGCGCCGAGAGCGCCCGCGACAGCGCGGGTTCGGTGCCGCTTTGCAGCGATTCCACGCACCAGCTCAGCGATTCCGACATGGCGGGGAAAAAATAGAAATAAAATAAAATAATAAAAGAGCGGGGGAAGGGGAAGTGGAACGGTGAGAGGCGGAACGGGCGGAGCGGGGAGAGCGGGGAGGGGGGAACGGCGGGGAGGGGACACCGAGGGGGGGGAGGAAAAGGAGCGCACGGAGCGCTGGGAAATGGGCGGGGTTTAGCGGTGATTGACAGGTAAAATGTTAAAAAGTAAGCGACAATTGACAGCCAAAAGCTCATTAATATTAAAAAAGAAGGCGTGGTGCTGTTTGATTAACATTTAATGGGCGTGGTTATCGCTGATTGACAGCCCAAAAGCTCATTAATGATTAAAAAAGGCGTGGCGCTGTTTGATTGACACTTAGTGGGCGTGGTCAGTGCTGATTGACAGTGCTCTCTGATTCACACTTAGGGGGCGTGGTTATCAATTATTGACAGCTAAAATCTCATTAATAATTAAAAAGAGGGCGCGGTGCTGTTTGATTGACACTTAGTGGGCGTGCTCAGTGTTGATTGACAGCCGAAAGCTCAATAATAATTAAAAAAGGCGCGGTGCTGTTTTAATGGGCGTGGTTAGCGATGATTGACAGCCAAAAGCTCATTAATAATTCAAAAAGAAGGTGCGGTGCTGTTTGATTGACACTTAGTGAGCGTCATTATCGATGATTGACAGCCGAAAGCTCATTAATAATTCAAAAAGAAGGCGCGGTGCTGTTTTAATGGGCGTGGTTATCGCTGATTGACAGCCAAAAGCTCATTAATAATTCAAAAAGAAGGCGCGGTGCTGTTTTAATGGGCGTGGTTATCGCTGATTGACAGCCGAGAGCTCATTAATAATTAAAAAAGAAGGTGCGGTGCTGTTTTAATGGGCGTGGTTATCGATGATTGACAGCCAAAAGCTCATTAATAATCAAAAAAGGAGGCGTGGCGCGGTTTGATTGACACTTGGTGGGCGCGCTCAGTGCCGATTGACAGCCCCGAGATCTCGCGAGATTTCGCGCGTTTCTCCCTTCCCAACATGGCGGCGCCCACCGATCCCTCCGCCGATCGCTCGGTTCCGTCCGGACAGAATCGGGGACAKTCGTGGCCTCGGCTCGATCCGGAAACAGCCGAGTATTTCCGAAGGGCGCTCGAGACGCTGCGGGAGGGGCTGAGCCAGG
>NW_026627745.1:0-1103 GCF_030028575.1 Malurus melanocephalus
CCTGCCTGGCTTAAATTCTGTACTGACAGTTTGGAGCTGTTACAGAAAATTGCTGCTCCACGGCAGCAGACAAGCACCAAATCCTTTCAAATCAAACATGACAATCAAGCCTCGCAGGGAGTGGTGGGATTAGCCCTCTGCCTCCAGGGAAAATGTCATGTCCCAAGGAGAAACTGCCCCAGAGTGTGATGCCCACGCATCCTGCGGAATTACCCGGAGAGGAAGGATCAGGGATGTCAGTCTGTGCAGGGGATTAGGTCATGGATGCCACCAGAGGGATGAGCTCTGCCTGCCCCACAAGGGTCCAGGTGAGTTTTCAGCTCCTGGGAGGTTTCACAGATTTTTCTGTTTTTTTTTTGGTTTTTTTTGGCATGGGCCAAATGCAAAGCCAAGCTGCTTAAAGAAAGGGAAAATACCACAGCCAGCTGCAAGCAGCAGCACTTGGGGTAGGAGCCTCAAATCCACGGGAATACAAAATGCTTTTTTAATTTGCTTTTAAAGCAAATGCTGTGCAGCACAAATTAATTCACGCCCGAGCACTAAGCATCTCAGCTTATAAGCCTTTCTTTGGAAACAGTTATATTCAGCGATCTGAACCACTCCTCCTCCTCCATCTGCTCCAAAAGGATGAACAAACAAGCCATTGCTGAAAGAAGGAAGGAAGGAAGGAAGGAAGCAAACCCGTTCAAGCCATCTCCGAGGAAAACTGTGCCAGACCAAGAGAGTTCTTTTCCCCCACCCTCCCCTCACACACACACGCACACACCCCTCCCAAAAAAATAAAAAAAATTAAAAAATCCCATCATTTTAACAGATCCCAAACCAAAATATTCTGCCTGGATGGGGCTCCCCCTCGCTCCTCGCACGAGGAGCCGAGCGCTGGTCACACGCGGCAACAGGTTCTGCTGCTCCAGCTCCCTCCCACACGCTGCAAAATGGGACGAGTCAAAGTGCTGGCTTGACTCATCAGCCACATGATCCCAGGCTGCAGCTAAAAACGGGGAACTGGTTTACTCACTGTCTTGGGTACAATCTGTTTCTTGGGCTGCCCGATCTTGAACGGGATCCTGCAAAAGAGAAAGGAGAAGGGAATGTGTGAGCGG
>NW_026627745.1:1480-2419 GCF_030028575.1 Malurus melanocephalus
GGGGTAATTTTGGGTTTAACCCTTTGCAGCTCCTGTGGTGGTGTGAATCACCCTTCTTTTATAAACAAACATCGCTCTGCTGTGTAATTTCCCCGTCAATAACCGGGGGTGTGGTGCCTTACAGGAAGAAAACAAAAATACAGGGATTTTTTTTYWTTTTTTTYYCCTTGTGTTTTCCTCYGTGGGTCAAATATAAACTAAAATGAGGCTTCCATCAGTAGCCAGGTGCTGTCACTTGATGTTTTTGGAAGTGACGCCRTCAATTTGGTGGTGGGAGGATAAAAAAGTGGGGATTTTATCCCAGTTAAAACCAGTTTGAGACTCACTGGCAGGGTGGGAACAAGCAGGGAAGTGGAGCTGGGCTGGTTCTGGAGAGAAAGGACAATTAAAAAGGTGATTAAAGCATTGCCTGTGCACAACCTGCCCCTATGCCTTGTCACAGAGATTCCCAAAGTGGTGCTGGCCACTGAAAAAATGGTTAAATCAAGGGGATTCTGGTAACATGAGGGGTATGGGATAGGAAAAATCATGAATCAGCAGTGGTTGGGTACCAGAGATGGGAGCACAGGGAGGAAAAGGCAGAAGGAGCACAGGGAGTCCTGTCCCATCCCATTCCCCATCCCCACCCCACCAMAGCGGGACAGRAACCCCAAAAATCCYTTTTTTTTTCCTGCAGAAACAAAGGGAAAGCAGTGGAGYGCTGCAAATCCCCCGTGCAGCAGTAAATATCTCCATCAGCATCGTGATGCCACTCTGTAATTCTTTCTTAGTAAAACCTCTAATAAAATAACTCCGTGCAAGTCAGGTCTGTTCCCCAATTATTGGGTTTTTTTTTTGTTCTGTTTTATAATTTTACATAATTTTCCCGGTTTCTAAATCATCACCTTTTAATATGGTTCTGTGAAGGGGGGGAGGAAGGTGTGTAAGAAGGAAAGAGAG
>NW_026627746.1:0-1333 GCF_030028575.1 Malurus melanocephalus
AAAAATGGCTCCATGGAAAAGGCGGTCAGGAATTGGAATGGGCTACCCGGGGCGGGGGTGGAGCTGCATCCATGGAGGGATTCCAAAATCACGTGGATGTGGCACTTGGGGATGTGGGGGCAGTGCTGGGGACAGATGGATTTGGGGATCTTGGAAGGACTCCCAGGACAGATGGATTTGGTGATCTTGGAAGGTTCCTGTGAGAGGAATTCCCAGGAGATCCTGGACAGATGGATCTGGGGATCTTGGAGAGCTCCTGTGAGGAGTTTTCCCAGGAGCTCCTGGTGGACACCTGGATCTGGGGATCTTGGAAGGATTCCCAGGAACACCCTGGACAGCTGGATTTGAGACCTTGGAGAGTTTCCCAGGAACAGTTGGATTTGGGGATTTTGGAGGGAATCCCTGCAGCAGCTGAATTTGGGGATTTTGGGGGGATTTTGGAGGGATTCTCTGGACCAGCTGGATTTGGGGATCTTGGAGGATTTCCCAGGATCTCCCTGGAGAGCTGGATTTGGGACCTTGGAGGGATTCCCTGGAGCTTGGAGGAATTCCCTGGGGCTCCTGCCAGACAGCTGGATTTGGGATCTTGGAAGGATTCCCTGGAGCAGCTGGATTTGGGGATTTTGGAGGGATTCCCAGGAACAGCCAGATTTCAGGATTTTGGAGGGATTTCCAGGAACAGCTGGATTTGGGGATTTTGGAGGGATTCCCAGGAACAGCCGGATTTCAGGATTTTGGAGGGATTCCCTGGAGCAGCTGGATTTGGGGATTTTAGAGAGATCCCCAGGAGCTCCTGCTGGATTTGGTGACCTTGGAGAGATCCCCAGGAGCTCCCACCAGGACAGTGGGATTTGGGGATTTTAGAGAGATCCCCAGGAGCAGCTGGATTTGAGACCTTGGAGAGCTTCCCAGGAACAGCTGGATTTGGGGATTTTGGAGAGATCCCCAGGAGTTCCTGCCAGACAGTTGGATTTGGTGACCTTGGAGAGATTCCCAGGAGCTCCCACCAGGACAGCTGGATTTGGGGATTTTGAAGGGATTCCAAGGAACAGCTGGATTTGGGGATTTTGGAGGGATTCCCTGGAGCAGCTGAATTTGGGGATTTTAGAGAGATCCCCAGGAGCTCCTGCTGGATTTGGTGACCTTGGAGAGATTCCCAGGAGCTCCCACCAGGACAGTTGGATTTGGGGATTTTGGAGGGCTTCCCACTAGCAGCTGGATTTGGTGATCTTGGAGAAATCCCCAGGAGCTCCTCCCCAGGACCTGAAGATCTCTCACAAACCAGAAATGCCCCAGCCGGACCTGTGACCATCCGAGACCGACACCTCCAAAC
>NW_026627746.1:3353-4323 GCF_030028575.1 Malurus melanocephalus
AAAAATTAATAAAATCTGAACTCACCCCTGGGGATGTAGATCTTGTAGCCCTCCAGTTTGCCCGGGGGAGGGGTCCAGGCCACCTTCAGGCTGAAAAGTCCTTCTTCAATCACACGGAAATTGGTGACCGGAGGGAYGGGAGCTTTGGGGACACAAAAACAGGGTGGGAATGGAGGGGGTGGCACTGGAATGATGGGAAAAATTCTGGGAAATAATGGGATGATGGAAAAAATCCTGGGAAATTACAAAATGGTGGGAAAAATCCTTTTAAAGAAGGGAATAATGGAAAAAATCTTCAGAAATAATGGGATCATGGGAAAGATCCTTGGAAATAATGGAATGGTGGAAAAAAATCCTTTTAAAGAAGGGAATAATGGAAAAATCTTCAGAAATAATGGGATAATGGGAAAGATCCGTGGAAATAATGGAATGATGGGAAATACCGTTGGAAATAATGGGATGATGGGAAAGATCCTTGGAAATGATGGAATGATGGAAAATATCCTTGGAAATAATGGAACAATGGAAAGGGTCTTTGGAAGTAATGGAATGATGGAAGATTTATGGTTCTTGCCATTCTGGAGGAAATTCCAATGAGGTGGATTCCCTTGGGATCCCCTCAGCCATGGCACACGGATTTATGGCTCCTGGATTCCATAGGAAATTCCAACAGGAAGGATCCCATCAGGATCCAGCCATGGCACATGGATTTGTGGCTCTGCCATTCTGTAGGAAATTCCAACAGGGAGGATCCCATCCATCCATCCATCCATCCATCCATCCCTGTCCATCCATCCATCCATCCATCCATCCATCCATCCATCCATCCACCCATCCATACATCCCTGTCCATCCATCCATCCATCCATCCATCCATCCATCCATCCATCCATCCATCCATCCATCCATCCATCCCTGTCCATCCATCCATCCCTGTCCATCCATCCATCCATCCATCCATCCATCCATC
>NW_026627747.1:0-775 GCF_030028575.1 Malurus melanocephalus
GATAAAACACACAATTTTGGGGTTTTCTGCTTCAGAGTTCCAATAAAACACACATTTTCTGGGATTTCTGCTGTGGTGTTCCTATAAAACACACGATTTCTGGGGTTTCTGCTGCAATTCTCAGATAAAACACTCATTTCTGTTGGATAAAACACATTTCTGGAGCTTCTGCTGTGGTGTTCCAATAAAACACAYGATTTTGGAGTTTCTGCTGTAATTCTCAGATAAAACACATAATTTCTGGGTTTTCTGAGTTTTCTGCTGCAATTCTCAGATAAATCACACAGTTTTGGGGTTTCTACTGCACTGTTCCTRTAAAACACATGATTTCTGGATTTTCTGCTGCAATTGTCAGATATAACACAAAATTATGTGGTTTCAGCTGCGGTATTCCTATAAAACACAMGATTTTGGGGTTTCTGCTGCARTGTTCCAATAAAAACCAAAATTTTGGGGTTTCTGCTGCAATAGTCAGATAAAACACASGATTTCTGGGGTTTCTATTAGTGTTTTCCAATAAAACACACAATTTCTGGGGTTTCTGGGTTTTCTGCTGCAATTGTCAGATAAAACACACAATTTTTGGGGTTTCAGCTGTGATGTTCCAATAAAACAATTTCTGGGGTTTCTGTTGTGGTGTTCTGACAAAACACACAATTTCTGGGTTTTCTGGGTTTTCTGCTGCAATTCTCAGATAAAACACAAAATTTCCGGGGTTTCTTCTGCGATGTTCCAATAAATCACACAATTTGTGGGGTTTCTGCTGCGGTATTCC
>NW_026627747.1:4890-5827 GCF_030028575.1 Malurus melanocephalus
ATTAATGCCATGGTCATGATTGAAAGATCCTGAGAAGTCAGGGAAGTGAGACATCAGGAGAATGAATAAAAATAAATGAATATTTATTCATTAATAAAGTTACAGGAATCCTTTGTGCCTTTTTTGGACACAATGCTTTGGTGTTTGTGGATTAATTAATTTAATTTTTCCTGATGTGTGTCTGCTCCAGGAAAATCGATGGGAACGACCAGTCCCAATCTTTTCTTTTTTTACCCCATTTTTCAGAGAGTGTTTGATCACATTCCTGGATTCTGGCAGATTCTGATGGGCTGTTGGTCATTCTGAATGGGTTTCTCTCATTGCCTTTGACAGAAAGAGTCTGCTCTGCATAAAAAAAAATAAAATTAAATCAAATCCCGTGACTGGGCTTGTAAATTCACAGCTGCAGTGTTCTTAGGCAGAGCTGAGCGGCTCCAAAATACAGAGAAAACAACAAAAATGCCAAATCAGGGAGAGCTGAGTGCTCAATTGGGATTTGAACCAAAATCCCATTCCCAGGATTGGCTCCAGGTGCATCTCTCATCTTTGGATTATCTCAAACTTGGTTTTCTGGGCAGAAAAAGCCAATTCTCCAAAGATTTTCCCGAATTCACGATCCCAAAGGAAGGGCCAGAGAGAATGCATCACTGAATTGTAGGCTGAACTCTGGAAGGGGGTGATTTCCAGGGAGAAAATCTCTGATCTCTGGAGAGAATCAATCAGAGAATCAATCAGAGAATCAATCAGAGGATCAATCAGAGAATCAATCAGGGTGAGATTGAACTGAGCAAATCAATCAGGGTGAGGTTGAACAGGATGTTGGATAATCTCCTGCAGGGTCCCTGTCCCCCAAAATCTGAATTAGGGGACGTTTTGAGATCCCTTCCAGGCTGGGCTCTGATCCCATGGTAAAATGCATAAAAAAAAAAAAAAAAAA